>NC_057795.1:326543361-326802542 GCF_018294505.1 Triticum aestivum | reverse complement strand
AAAAAAAAAAAACAGTGTGCGAGACGCATTATCTAAGACTGTGATCAACTGCAAGCAGTCGACCACAGTCTCGGGGACTACACCCAGTGGGTGCACTCAGCGTGCCCCCACCGGTTTGCGAAATCCAGTCGACCAGTCGACTGATAGAAAGATCGACATTATAAAGCCTAAGGCCGATTGCCAGCAGTCGACCTTAGCCTTGGGGACTACACCCAGCGGGTGCACTCAACGTGCCCCCGCTAACACGGAGTTTATTCGACACTCTCAGTGGGTGACCAATATAAATCCCGGAAAAGAAAATTTTTTGGGAGCATATCCAACAGAACAAACAGCAATCGACTGACCTGGACATTGCTTTGGAGGGCAGAGCTGGCGTCATAGGCTGCTTGACTCGCATCCCGGATGGTCTTCAGCTGCTCCATCATGAGTCCCGCCTGGCGTATCGCCTCCTTCGCCGCACCAGCTTGGTCCTCTGGGACGTGGTGAGTCGTGAAGAGGGAAGGCTGCTGAGCACTCGTCAGTGGGGTCGCAAAGGTCACCGTGTGTCGAGTGGTGTTCTCTCCCTCCACAGTCAGAATTTCAGGCGCTGACGCATCCTGAGACACCTTGCCGGCGGGCGCTTTCCGACTCCTCCTGTGCTTCAGCGGCTCCTCATCCTCATCATCATCAGGTAGATCGATAACAGTGTTGGGTGGAGCTGCAGAGAAGTGTCAGGATCAGAGATCGCGAGTCAGTCGACTAAGTATGGTATTAAGAACACGGCACCTGGATTCGAAGTTGCGGCATCCTCCATCTCGTGGTCATCGGCCCGGGCCGAGGTCTCAGAAGTAGCAGCACTGCAGCTCCAAAGGATCAGTCGACTAACATCAGTGTCGACCAGAGATAAAGTTCGCATAAGAATAAGAAAATATGAACAACACTATTACCCTGAAATGGTGGGGATGGACACCTTCATCTTCGGCAGAAGCTTGGCCGGCTTCGATGAGGCCGCCCTGGGCTGCTTCGGCGCCTTTTCAGTCGGCGCCGGAGAGGTGGTCCGAGGGCGCTTGGTCGACTGGGCAGCGGTCGCTACCCCCTTACCACGTTCGGTCGAGGGGTCGTGGACAAGTTTCGACCGCCTTTCTGAGCGCGGTGGAACGACCTCCTCCTCCTCTTCTTCCTCGTCCTCGAGGTCATCTTCATCACCTTCATCATCGTCATCGTCGTCGTCATCCCCTGCAGCATCCGAGTCCCATTCCTCCTCTCCCTGGCTCTCGCCCCCGCTCGCCTCACCTCCGCTCGCCTCGCCCCCGCTCGCCTCGCCTTCTTCAGTCGAAGTTTGTGCCCCATTGGGCATCGAGTACAGCTCGGTGAAGGCCTAGCAGTCGCCCAAACAACGATCAGTCGACCAGTCAACAGGATCGGCAGAAATGAATACAACAAAGACACGACGGAAAGCAGAGCAAGTGTACCTTGTTTGGGATGCTGTCGTGGTCGAGTGGAGGAATCCTTCTGGCTCCGCGCGGGTTGTCCCTGTTCCCGGTAACGGCTACCATCCACCTTTCCAGAGTGACATCGTCGACTTCTTCTGGATGGACTCTGGTCTCGTCCGCGGGCCCACAGTACAACCACATGCAGTGGCTCCGGAACTGGAGAGGTTGGATGCGGCGCTTGAGGAAAACCTCCAAGAGGTCCATGCCTGTCACTCCGTCCCGAACCAGCTGCACCACTCGCTCCATCAACATCTTCACGTCGGCTTTCTCCTCCGGAATCAGCTTCAGAGGGGAGGGCTTGTTCACTCGGTCCATGGTAAACTGAGGGAGTCCACTCGACTGCCCTGGCGTCGACTGGACCTGGCAGTAGAACCAAGTCGACTGCCAGCCCCTGACGGACTCGGGAAAAGACATGGGCGGGAAGGTGCTATTGTTCCTCACCTGAATCCCCAGGCCCCCACACATTTGGACGACTCGGGTCTTCTCGTCACCTGGGCTCGCCTTCTTCACGGTCTGAGAGCGACACGTGAAGATACGTTTGAACAGACCCCAGTGCGGTCGACAGCCCAAGAAACCCTCGCACATGGACACGAACGCAGCAAGGTAGGCAATGGAGTTTGGGGTAAAGTGGTGGAGCTGCGCCCCAAAGAAATTCAGGAAACCTCGGAAGAAAATGCTCGGTGGCAAGGAAAACCCCCGATCGACATGAGTGGCCAGGAGCACACACTCACCCTCTTCTGGCTGTGGCTGCCACTCCTTCCCCGGCAACCTCGCGGCTCCGTGAGGGATCAAACCCTCGTCGGCCATGTCGAGGAGGTCCTTCTCCGTGATGGTCGACTGGATCCAGTCGCCCTGGACCCAGCCTTTCGGCAGGCGGGATCTGGACGAGGATCCTCGGCGGCTGGTGGATCTCCCCTTCGCCTTCTCCGATGCCGACGCCTTCTTGGCACGCTCCAACGCCGCCGTCTTCTCCTTGGCCATGGTCGCCGGTGGGATGCACGAAGGGGAGCGGTGCGGAAGCGAGGGCAGGCACGCTGAGCAGGGAGGAAGAGAGCAGAGGGAGAGAGGGAGAATGCGGAGGCGCAGCACAGAAATCCTTGCCAGGCACATTTATAAGGTCCCTTCCGAGTGGCTGACGTGTGGGCCCGGTCGATCTAATCATATCTGAGAGCAGTTATGGAGACTGGATACGTGGCGAAAAAGGCGGCGCGGAGATCGAGGCGTCTACTCCCCGTCCCATCCGAACGCCGCGGTCCGCCCCGCTTCGCGCGCGCCCCCAAATTTCGCACCCCGCAGAATCCGCGAACAACAAATCTGCCTGTCAGACGCGGCGATTCCGGCGATCCGTCGCTCGGAGATCGACGAAGCTTGGAAGATCACTCGACGCAAAAACAGAATGGATCGAGACGACCGAAGACGAATTGCTCCTTGTCGACGAAGAGATTCTTGATCCAGAACAGCGCACAACTAGAGCGCAAAAGTTAATCGGAAACGACGTCAACTCCTTCTTCACTCGAAGCCTCAATCCATTCGGGGGCTAATGATGGGGTTATGTACCTAGGGTAGGGTCACGGACCTGTCCCAAGTAACTTACCCTATGACATCCCTAGAAGAGGTCGCCTTCCAGTCGACCAACGAGGACTCACTCGACCAACGAGGACATACTCGACTGGCCTGAAGGACTCGACCACTAAGACGCACTCGACCACCAGGAGGTCAAGAGGCACTCTGCACCGCAACGGTCTGTAATTAAGTAGACTTTATGATAGTAAAGGCACTTTATGTGAGGCGTTACCAGTAACGCCCAGACTTAACTCACCTTAAACCTTCTCCTACGTGGGCTGGCTGGGGTCCTGGCGCACTCTATATAAGCCACCCCCCTCCACGGGCAGAAGGGTTCGGCACCTTGTAATCCATACATTCATAATCCACTCGACCGCCTCCGGGCTCCGAGACGTAGGGCTGTTACTTCTTCCGAGAAGGGCCTGAACTCGTACATCCTTTGTGCTTACAACCTCTCCATAGCTAGGACCTTGCCTCTCAATACCTACCCCCCACTCTACTGTCAGGCTTAGAACCACGACATATACCGTTATGTCCTTCGGCCTTACCAATGCCCCTGCTTTCTTCATACATATGATGAATAAAGTATTCATGGATTTCCTTGATAAATTTGTGGTGGTTTCCATTGATGATATTCTCATATACTTAAAAAGTGAAGACGAGCACAAAGGACACCTCCGAGCTGTCCTACAAAGACTCTGTGACCATCAACTGTACGCCAAATTCAGTAAATGCGAGTTTTGGCTCAAGCATGTTGGATTTCTTGGGCATATACTATCCGCGGAAGGTATAGAAGTAGATCCAAGCAAGGTAAAGGACGTACTTGATTGGTTGGCACCCACGACAGTATCTCAAATCTGGAGTTTCCTTGGATTAGCTAGATACTATCGTCGTTTCGTTGAGGATTTCTCTAAGATTTCCGAGCCAATGACAGAGCTTCTCAAGAAAGATAAGAAATTTGAATGGACTGAGGATTGCGAGAAAAGTTTCAATGAGCTGAAAACCAGACTGACAACAGCACCTGTGTTGACCCTTCCAGACATCTACCACAGCTCTGATGTATACTGTGATGCTTCCAGACAAGGTCTTGGATGCGTACTTATGCAAGATGGTAAGGTGGTAGCATATGCATCTCGACAACTGCAACCCCATGAAGGGAACTTTCCTACTCATGATCTGGAATTGGCCGCGGTGGTTCATGCTCTAAAAATTTGGAGGCACTACCTCATTGGAAAAAGGTGCCAAATATTTACCGACCACAAAAGCCTCAAGTACATATTCACTCAGCCAGATTTGAATCTCCGCCAACGCAGATGGCTAGAGTTAGTCAAGGACTATGATCTTGGAATTAATTACCACCCGGGTAAGGCCAATGTGGTTGCCGATGTACTGAGCAGAAAGCCGGTCAGTCTAAATGCCATGCTGGAAGCCTTGCCTCCTGAACTCCAAGAAGAGATAGCTCAGCTTAATCTAGTCATAGTTGATGCCGGTCTTGCAAACATTACAGAAATTACTCCTACCCTCAAGGATGAGATCCGCAAGGCCCAGCCGAATGACATAGTCCTACAAAAACATGTCAGGCGTATGTTAGCAGGACAGACCTTAGACTTTTCTAAGGATCAGTTGGGTATACTGCGATTCCGTGGAAGGATTTGTGTACCAAGTCAAGAAGATTTAAGGAAGAGAATAATGTCTGAAGCACATGAATCTTCGTATTTGATTCACCCCAGAGGTACTAAAATGTATGAAGACCTTCGACAAATATTCTAGTGGGATGGGATGAAGAAAGACATTGCCTATTTTGTGGCCTGTTGTGACATATGCAACAAAGTAAAAGCAGAACACGTGAAACCAGCCGGACTCCTCACACCATTGCCCATTCCACAATGGAAGTAGTATGATATCTGCATGGATTGTATCGCGGGGCAACCAAAAACTCAGCAAGGTAATGATGCAATATGGGTCATAGTGGACATTTTAACTAATGTAGCTCATTTTATTCCCATCAGAACCACATACCATGCCGATTAGCTCGCACAACTGTATGTGTCCAGAATAGTCAGTCTACATGGAGTACCTCGAACAATCACTTCTGATCGGGGGTCCCTATTCACCTCCGCTTTGTGGTCCCGTCTCCATCAAGCTTTGGGAACAACGCTGAAATATAGTACCTCTTATCATCCTCAGACTGATGGACAGACTGAGCGAGTAAACCAAATACTTGAAGATATGCTGCGAGCATGTGCCTTGGCCCAAGGGCCTAAATGGGAAAACTGTCTGCCGTATGCCGAGTTCTCCTACAACAACAGTTTCCAGACTAGTTTAAAGATGTCACCTTATGAGGCTCTGTATGGCCGTAAGTGTCGCACCCCATTGAATTGGTCTCAAACCGGGGATAGCCGCATTTTTGGAACAGAGCTCATGATGGAAGCCGAAAAGCAAGTCAGGGAAATCCGACACTGATATTGATTAGCCAAATCCTGATAAAAGAGTTATTATGATGCAAAGCACCGACAGGTTAGTTTTGAACACAGAGAACATGTATACCTCCGAGTCACTCCTATGAAGGGGGTCACAAGGTTTCAGACTCGCGGAAAATTGTCACCCAGGTTTATTGGTCCGCTCCCAGTTATGTCCAGAGTGGGTACTGTTGCATATCAGTTGGAACTGCACCCAGAATTGTCAGAAGTGCACAATGTGTTCCATGTCTCCCAGTTGAGATGATGTATATCACCGCCCGAGAAAAAGACCGCTATGACAGAAATAGAGTTGGCTAAGGATTTAACATATGAAGAAAGACCGTTCAAAATTATGCATGAGATGGAAAGGGTCACTCATAGTAAGGCGAGAAAATTTTACAAGGTTCAGTGGGAGCATCACACAGAGGCAGAAGCAACATCGGAACGAGAAGAGTTTCTAAAGACAAACTATCCAGAATTGTTTTCCCGAGCAACCAAATCTCGAGGACGAGATTCATCCTAAGTGGGGGAGGTTTGTGACAGCCTCGTTTTGCCCTCCTTTCTTTTTCTGAGTTTCATTTGGTTTTAATTTGAAATTTTGAGTTTGAATCACTTCAGTTGGACTTAAAGACTTGGGCACCACCTTGACTTTCACCCAAGTGACTCATTTCTATCCCTAGCCATCATTTCTTCTTTGGTCTACCTCAAAATAATATCATGAATATTTTTCTCAAATGAAAAATATTCATTTTCATCTCTAAAACCCTAACCAGCAACTTATGCTCCAAAGCAACCCCAATTTTTCTTGCCCACATAAATCTGAGAAAATTCACATAAATCTTTTGAAACCTAGGGCACCTCCCTGAGCAAAAATATTGCACCACTTTTTGGAATATTTTTTCTACAGAAAATATTTTCTGTTCTGGACAAAAATGGTAGTTTCTACAGCAACTACCATTTTACTTGCTCCAATGTGCTGCATTTTCTTGTGCATCACTACCTTCCTAGATGATTGCAAACCCCCAAAGCACAACTCCCAACTCCTAGCCGTTTGACCATAGTAAGCTCTCAAAGTTACTGTCCAGGAACTTACCATGAAGATAAACTCCAACTTATAGCACCTGAGCTCGACTCAAAGCGTTGGCACAACCCTAAACACTAAGGAATACACGCCATACATGAAAATGGGGCCAGCCGTGGCTCTATGCTGAAGTGCACGCGGTGACCACACATGTGCATGGTGCTAGCATGCTTCTTGCCGCGCTCTAAGTGCTGCCGATTGCTCTGTTCGGCGCGTGCTCCCTGCACCGCCTGCCAAACCTCGCCACCATCACCATCTCTACTCCCTTAACTTCCTCCTGACGCTTGCCGATGTGGGAGCTCAACGTAGCGAGCACGGGCGCGGTCCGGCCAACCCAACAGTGTGCTGTGCACTATGTTCGTCGCCACCCACTCGTTCCCGTGCTCGTCCCCGCCCACTCACAGTGCCCGTGTGAGATGCGTCGCCTTCCCCCTCGCCCACTGACGCCGCTCATCACCAGGCGCCATGTCCAGGTGTCCTCCAGTGGAGCTCGATCCCCTCCTCTCGCTCGCCTATAAATGTAGCCCTCCCTAGCCCTCTCGGGCATCACCAGCTCCACTCACACCCTCCACAAGCCAGTAGGAAGCCGTAGCCCGGCCGCGCAGGCCTCGGGCCGCCGTCCCCAAGCTTGAGCTCCCAGGCGATCCCCTCTATCCGTCCTCATCGCTCCAGCCCTTCCCAAGCTCAGGAGACTCTTCCAGAGCCTCCGCCGTGCTTTAGTGGTACCGTCCGACTCGGTTCAAGCCACTAGTGCAGCCTCTGGTCACCATTCTCCCCAACTCCGGCGACCGCTGCTCTCTGCTGCCGCTCGAGAGGCTCGTTCCGACACCGCCCGACCACCCCTAGCTCTTCTACGGGTACGAGAAGGTGCGCCTTCGTCTTCTCCTTCGATCTATCCCTCTGGATCTGGCCAAGATGCCCTCCTCGCCGGCGTGTGCTCCGGCAAAGCTCCTCCGTGCCCTGTTTCCCTCTCCCCCTCGCTCTCACCTGACTAGCGGGGCCCACTGCCAGCCACTCTGGCCGCGCCCGAAGTGGTACGAGTGGAGGCGCACCGCGGGGTTTACACCTTGGACGTCACCCCCCTAGTTCAGTTTTATTTAAACTCAATTCAAATATTTCCAGAGAACTTCAAACGGCCATAACTTTTTAACCATAAGTTCAAATGAAATGATTCTTTTTTGCATTGTGTTCTGTATGAAAATCTCTAGCAGCACACCAAAGATGAGATGTTTCTCTGCTGCCTAGATTTTCTGGTGAACATCAGAGTGTCTCTTGATGTTTTATTTTTGTGTTTTAAATTGTTTTCAGAAGGTGAAGCTTGTCTTGAGGATCACCGGGAGGAGTGTGAACCTCATCTGCACTAAGGCAAGCCACAACAACATTTTCATGGTGCCATTGCAATATTTGTGATTTATTGTTCAACTTGAATGAGTAATTTAGTTCATGCATTTAAATCACAAAAATAAATAACTATTTTAATTCTGTTGAATGCTTGATTGTGTTAACATGTTGGTTTACAGATGGTTAAAACTAACTAAGTTAGTTTAAGTCATTAGAAGTTAACTTTGTTTATGAAGAAATAATTTGTTTATGAAAAAGAGTTAGTTTGGATAATATTTTCTTGAGTAAGAAAAGTATTATGCTAAGTTATTGTCATGGTTAGTTTGCTGAACAATCATGGTCAGAAAACTGTTCTAATGTTCTGATATGTATGGTTAGTGCTTTGTTTAGTTGACCCGTTATTGTACTAATGATAAGTGATGCATGTTACATGAGTGCATTTGCATGGCATATCATGACACCGATTATCTTTACTTTAAGTTGAACCTGATAATAACTCAACTTGAACATATCGTTGATCGGGTCATGGTGCCACTGAATCGAGTTTTTCCCATTGCAACCACATTTGCCTTTATGGGAAGGCCTTTATTCGGTCCATTGTCATGCCTCTGGTTGGTGCCTCCAACAAGGGAAGGTTATGGCCGTGCGGTATCCTGGCCCGATAAGCAGACATAACCTTGTGTGCATGTTGATGTTGTTATGGTACCTTGTCCCCGTTTGGGACCGTTTATGTTTTGCCACGATGGTCGCCATAGGTGTCTTTGGTAGACACGGGGCCACCCGTGACTTAGCCCAGTGGGGAGTTAGTCAGAGTGGCCAGGAGAGTGTCATGGCAATGGAGGAGTTCTGTTGGAATGTCGTTGGTCCACCCGAATGGGAGTGCGAGGCCACGGGTTCCTTGGCGTGGGTATAGTGCGCTACCTTTGCATAGTGTATTTAATCTATCGATAGATGAGTCCACGGTTACATAAACGCTCGAAAGTAGGTCACACCATGGGTCAATGTTTAAATAATCTGGCACATTAAAATTATAAACTGGCACTGTTGGAAAGAGGATGGTTGGAAAACCATGCTGATGTTGATGACCAAGTTGTTGGTCCATTTGTGATCCGAGAAAGATCACCGTTTGGTTAGGAGGTAACCTGTTTGATGACAATGTTGTTGGTCCATTTGTGATCCGAGAAAGATCACCATTTGGTTACGAGGTAACCCTTTTGGTAAGCAAGTCCGAGGGACTTGAGGCACGAGATTTCATTCACTGCTTCTTTTGCATGATTCTGCATTAATGATTAAATTGGTTAATATCATGATATTGTTTGTCATTATGTTCATGCTTGTTGTGAGCTTCCAAGTACATTAAATGTACTGACCTGGCATGTCATGCCAGATTTCAGGAAAGTCTCGTTGGAACGGAGTGCTGTCCGAGTCTAGTGCATGTTCACATCGGTGTCCCTGTGCTATGGAGTCCCATTTCGTCGTCGTTCCACTGCCACGTAGTTGTCATGCTTGAGGGACCGTTATGTTCATTAAATAATGTACATATTGTTCAGCCGCACCATGTGTGCCGCTTGGCCTCCTAACTTGTTGTAATACGAACCATGTTCCGCTAGCATCAATAAAGCGGTTGTATTCTATACCAAGATTGTTGTGTGTTGCCAGAAGACATGGTCTCTGGGCTGGCAATGCAAGGTAAACCGGTTGCCTATCATCTGTCTGCTTGTTTCTCTTTCAGAGTGAGGAGGATATAAGCGTCAAACAAGCGCAGTCTCATCAGCTTGCTCAGCTGCTTGCACTATAGCTCCCGAGAAGGGCTAACCTTTCTCGAACTCTATTGAAGTGTTGTTGGTTTTGTTTATTATTTTGTCGGCGTGTTTATTTGCACTAGTGGCAATCTTTGATGCCTAGTGTATGTAATCTGTTATCTGCTTGTGCTTTATTATCATAGTGGCAAACGTTGATGCCCAGTGGATGTAATATGTCGTGATTTATTCATTGTATAGTCTAGGTTTTTTCTTAGTCACGATGTTGTATTTATTTTATTGTATATATATCATGTCTTCGCTCCATGAAAAGTAAACCAGCCAAACCGTAAAATTATGGCACATAATCGGGTTGTCATGCAAATCACTATGTCTGGGCCGCATCATGGGCCCAGTCATCTTAGTCCGTTAATATTCCTAAATGTAAATTGGCCCACTAGTAGTTTCGGGTGTTTAATAGGCTGAGTAAACCGCCGGTCCTATTTTCGTGAGAAAATTCTATGGGCTTTTAGTAGGCTAAAAAGTAAGCTGGGCCTGAAACGTGCCAAACAGCTCATGGGCCGACAGCAGGCCGAAATAGACCCCGGCCCATGATTGTGCCAATCACATAATGGGCCATTAACAGGCCAAAATTGTCTTGGTCCTTGTTTGGCCCAATCATATTATCAGCGGTGAGCAAGACGGATGCAAAGCGGACCATAGTTAGGCCTAAGTATATGACGGGCTTTTAACACGCCCAAATATATATAGGGCCGTAATGTTAAACGGGCCTTTAATAGGCTGAAAGTAATATCAGGCTATATTACTAAATGGGCCTTTAACAAACAATAATCCTAATCGGACCTCAGGTTGGCCCAAAAACACAGGGTCCAGTTGACCGGTCGAATCTGATATCGGAGATAATTTAGCCCAAAGGCTCTTAAAGGGTCGGATCTGATATGGGTTGTAATATGGCCCAGAACATGGTGGGATATTAACGGGCTGGATCTCATATGGGCCCTTATTAGGCCCAAACGTGGCAGGTTATTAATGGACCAGATCAAATGCCGACATTTGGCCCAAAACATGACAGCCTGTTAACGGGCTAGCCCACTAGTGTCTTCAAAATCTTGTGGACCTATAGCTGAGCTGGCCCGTTATGGTCTGCAAAATCTTATGGGCCTTTAGCTGGGCCGGCCCATTATGGTCTACAAAATCTTATGGGCCTTTAGTTGGGCCAGCCCATTTAGTCTTTATGGGCCACTTTTGGGCCGGTCCACGTGTCAACATATGATAGGTGCATCTCACCCATTGGATGAGTGACATCTATGCCAACGCGGAGCTGAGACGTAGTTCCGTCGGCTAATGAGAATTTTACACGTGGAAAATCGCCATTGGTCATGGCTGTTAGCGGGTTATCAGATCCAAAACCGGCCTCGATAGCTTAACGGCGACCCGTTAGAATGGATGTCACGTGTCAGTTACCCTTGATGAAAGCACTTCCATGACGCGGCATTTATCATCATGGGAGTGGACACTTGTTTGATGACAATTTGGGTATTGTCAAGGAACACTTCTACGACAGCACAAGTATGACTATCGTGATTCTGTCATAAAATCGTCATGGATGTACATGCATGACAGAAAACGTGACCTACCATGACAAAGACGAATCATCATGGAAGTGTATTTTGTTGTAGTGAGCCATTGAAACCGGTATTGATAAAAATGCAATTGGCAGAGTTAAACATCGCAAGGCAGGTGCTGCCAGACCAGAGAATGGCCCATTTGTCTATAAAAAGGTAAGGAAAATAGCTCAAACGTGTTAGGCATGTTTACTACAACATGCTTAATACATCAACCGTACAAAACATAGCCATTAATTGCAACTGGTGTTGGTAAGATTGAACTGGTGAGTTCATACTTGGTAAGTTATGAGAGGTAGTTGCTAGGGCACTTCATCTTGGCCAGAGCCCGCCCAAAGTCAGCGGCGACGGAGGCGAGCTATTCCTCCGGGTCGAAGCGTGGATTAGTGCCGCTGACATGTGTACCTACAGGCAACCAGTAAATGTTAGAAGTTAAACTGCGATTTGCACAAATGATGTGAAATAATGTAAGACATGGGATGCAGCTAACCTTGACGACAAACAACAACATCGCCCATTATGACCCTGTGTAAGTACATGGGTAGGCATGTTAAGTACAATAGGGTTAGCATGCACCAAAAATAGAAAATGGGCAGCATCTCTAGTGATATCCTGAGTCATGTATTGTAAGTTTGTTGCTGGTGTTGGTGAAATTGAACTGGAATGTTAATACTTGAACATCACACAGTGTGCAGTACTGAAATATCAAGGCACGAACATGCTTAATACATCAACTGTACAAAACATAAGCATCGCAAGTGGTATTGGTAAGATTGAGCTGGTCAGATCATACTTGGTAAGTCCTGAGAGGTAGTCGTTCTGGCACTTCATCTGGGCCAGAGCCTGCACCAAGTCGATGGAGGAGGAGGTGAGGTGTTCCTCTGGGTCAACATGCACAGTGGGCATCGCGCCATCAACCACCATCATCTCCTCGACCTCCACGTGATATGTGGTTGGGCTTGCGCGGCGATGCTTTGGAGTTAGGAGCGGTGGGGATTTGGAGGCATGAGGATGTTTCACAGGCGCCATTTAAGCAATCGGGACGGGGCCGTGATAGAGATCGGCAGGTTACATGACTGGATCAACGATGCTCAGGCAGAACATATATGTGGTTAAAGTTGTGGTTGCAGCGGCGGCGGTTTGAGCTGCCGGTAAGGGGAGGGAGGATACTAAGGAAATTTGATGGGTGGGGATGTGGTGGTAGGAATAAATTCCAAAATCGCGCGCCTAATGCGAATTTCCCCGTGAAACTTGAAACTTTGGCGGGGGAAACACACAACACATATGAAGCTCCTAAAATACTCGTGTGCAAGAAAAGAGAAAATTGGCAGATCCCGTCTCCAAAAAAATGTACAGCGTAGTTGATTTTTTCAGCCAATGGTATGCTTGGTTCATTAGGAAACATCGCATAGGTAACTGACTTATGGATCATTAACACACAAAAATGCACACTAGTACACCATAGAAACCGTGTGTCTTGTGATCTTCTAATAATTCTTATATCTATCAGCATCTCCAACCGCACCTAATTTCAAAAACTCTTTCATTGTATCAGGATTATTCAATGTACGTGAACGAGGCAAGGTGACACCCGATTAAAAATCATCGGTTTATGAAATGCAATCAAGTGTCAACCTCACTCGCTCGCATAGCCATATTTGATCCTATGCAACAAGAGAGAAGTTGCGGCGAGGTGGGACTAAAATCCAGATGCAACCAGATCTAGTCTCTCGTGGCTTCCGGTGGTTGCGGGCGGACATTTCGGGAGTGTCGGTGTCAAAACCGGCGGATCTCGGGTAGGGGGTCCCGAACTGTGCCTATAGGCGGATGGTAACAGAGACAAGGGACACGATGTTTTTACCCAGGTTCGGGCCCTCTCGATGGAGGTAAAACCTACTCCTGCTTGATTGATATTGATGATATGGGTACTACAAGAGTAGATCTACCACGAAATCAAGGAGGCTAAACCCTAGAAGCTAGCCTATGGTATGATTGTTGTTCGTCCTATGGACTAAAACCCTCCAGTTTATATAGACACCGGAGAGGGTTAGGGTTACAAAGAGTCGGTTACAATGGTAGGAAATCTACATATCTGTATCGCCAAGCTTGCCTTCCACGCCAAGGAAAGTCCCATCCGGACACAGGACGAAGTCTTCAATCTTGTATCTTCATAGTCTTGGAGTCCGGCCAATGATGATAGTTTGGCTATCCGGACACCCCCTAGTCCATGACTCCCTCAGTAGCCCCTGAACCAGGCTTCAATGACGACGAGTCCGACGCGCATATTGTCTTCGGCATTGCAAGGCGGGTTCCTCCTCCGAATAATTCATAGAAGATTTTGAACACCAGGATAGTGTCCGGCTCTACAAAATAAATTCCACGTACCACCGTAGAGAGAATAATATTCACACAAGTTCAATCTGGTGACGTATTTCGTGGCATGACGTCACGCCACGGACAAGCCTTTATTCGAATTATTTTTATTCTTCCACCTCAGCGCGTTTAGCGAAGCGGTTTCCTTGGCACATCTTGTCAAAGCAGAGATCGTGTCCCCTTATTCTGGGATTCTCATCAATACGGACGTGGGTAACCCAACCGCGCCCGTTGGCACGCCCCCTCCATCGAAGGCGAGTCCCAAACGGTCACGAGGACGGCTCTTGGTATTCTACCCCTTTATAATGAGACCAAGGCCCGTTCCTTTTCTTCAATCTTAATCGAATCCGCCCCTCGCCTCGAGTTCCAACACCCAAGGTTCCAGATTCGGGCGCTTCGGACCTTTGACAATGTCTGTCTCTGACCTACAGGGCCGGTGGATGCCCTCTTCCGTCACGGAAGAAGACGTGCGAAAGCTGAGAGACACCAGGTATCTAACCGGCGAGATCTCGCATAGGCTGCCCACCCAAGGGCAAGTCATTCCCTCTCCCGGGCCTGGTGAGAGCGTGGTGTTCGTGTCTCACTTCCGTCGAGGTTCAGGCTTCCCGATGGACCCCTTCGTGAGGGGGCTCATGTTTTATTATGGGCTGGAATTCCATGACTTGGCTCCGGAGTCCATCCTCCATATCTCATCGTTCATTGTTGTCTGCGAAGCCTTCCTCCGCACTACCCCTCACTTCGGATTGTGGCTCAAGACCTTCAACGTGGAGTCGAAGATGATCGAGGGGCGACGGGTAGAGTGCGGAGGGGCAGTTATAAGCAAGAGGGCCGATGCTCCATGGCCCGAGGGCTCTTTTCAAGAGGAGCTTGGTTTGTGGCAACATGAGTGGTTCTACATCACCGCTCCCAGGGGCACCAGGTAGGTGGCGCCACCTACCTTTCGCCCGTGCCCTCCACAACGGCTGGCATCATAGGTCAACAAAGGGCTTGACTGGGGCCGTCCAAGGACGTACCAATATTGCAGGGCCGGATTCGAGACCTCCAAGAGAGGGAGATCAATCTGGTCGTAGTGGCGTAGGTTATGCTGATTCGGCGCCTTCTGCCCTGCAAACGTCGCCCTCTCCGCCTATGGGAATTCAATCCGGAGGGACCGCGATCTCTCCACCACTTCATGGGTGCGACGCCCGTGGAGATGTATAAACTGTTCTTCGGATTACAAGAGATATGTCCGGACTTGACCGAGGACGCAGGTCTAAGCTGCAATCGCCCGAATACTCAAGTAAGTAGTTCATGTGCCCGGACGTGCTATCCGTACATTCATCATAATAGTTTCCCTTTAAAGAGATGTCCCTTGAACAGGAATGGATAGCAATAGCAAAGCTAATAAGGTGTCCGGCCCCCCTCCCTGAGACCACGCCGGATCCTGTGTTAACCAAGATGCTGGAGACTGTGCCTTTGGAAGAGGGCAAAGGGGGGAACAAGAAAGCTACCGCCTCCGCTAAGGAGGCCTTTAAGGAAGGGGGGATCAAGAATCCCTCCCTCCAAGGGGAGAAGAGGACCGCTTCTGAAGATCCGGAGGTCAAGGCCTCAAAACGGGGGAGGAAATCTTCGCCAGAGGGTCCTGCGCCAGGAGAGGCCCTGGCCGCACCATTTCCCCAAGGGAATCAGCCCTCCAGCGAGCCGTAAGTAGAAAAGGAAAGTTTTGTAATAAGATACATCCCTGTTTTTATTTCTGAGGATGATCGAAGTTTTTACCTTGTAGTTCGGATCTCAGCCCTTCTCAGCAGAGCTCATCCTCGGGGGATCTTCGTCCGAATATGATGGAGAGCGAAACGCCTCCAGCTGCCGCGCCCTCAGGCGGGGCGGACGACCCTGAGGTGTCGTCGCGGAGGGTTTTCCCGAGTCCGGCAGGGCCGGGAGGTCCGGCACCAACTGGTGTGCGGTCGGATTAGCTGAAGGATCTGCTCGGGCGAGCATCTATCTCAGAAGATCACCGTGCGTTAATGGGTATGGTGATTGAAAGGATTTCATCCGCCGAGAGCGGATTGCATGAAGCCGTCATAAGTTTACTGACGGGGTTTGAGGTACGCAAAAATGATATACCTTCTGACAGTTTTGCATATAGAATGCGCCCTATATAGATAGTAGCCCCTGAGTCTCTGTACGTTGTCAGAAGTGATGGTGTGCCGAGGATCATAATCTCAGTGTTAAGATGTCGTCCTTCCTATTCAGGGGGCGAAGCGTTCGGTGGCCAGCCGGACGGATGGAGTTGCCGAACTGAAGTGGCAACTGAACGTTGCGGATGCGGACATCGCGCTGGTTAATAAGCGACTTGACGAGTCACAAGGTATGTGGCTTCTCCGTGAACACCTGGTAAGGGAGCTTGACGCCCGTGCCTTACTACATGGATGCTTAATGCAGATGGTGCCGCTGCTATGGAGGACCTTCGGGCAGAGCTTGCCCGAGCCAAGGAGCA
The DNA here is from genome assembly GCF_018294505.1 of Triticum aestivum. Taxonomy (NCBI): domain Eukaryota; kingdom Viridiplantae; phylum Streptophyta; class Magnoliopsida; order Poales; family Poaceae; genus Triticum; species Triticum aestivum. The sequence continues at coordinate 326,786,392 of NC_057795.1, read as the reverse complement.
AGCCAGAAAAAGTAATGCGGCTGCCTTGAAGGCGGCCGAAGAGCTAAAAGCCGAACAGGCTACTCACTGCCGAAGCAGGGAGGAAATGGCCGAAATGGCCGTAAAGCTGAAGGATGCTACCGACCGCTATGATTTTCTTGAAAGAGGCCGAGCGGAGCAAGAGGGCCTGAAGAAGGCAACCGCCAAAACCAAGGATGCCCGCTCCGCGATGAGAGCTATAAAGGAGGAGCTATGTCAGGCCGGGGATATTGCGGCTGGAAAGCCCTTTCTGCTACGTAGGAAGTTCATGGATCCAAAGTATGCTCAATTGGGCCAGTTGTGGGGTGCGGAGGATGCCTATCTGAATTTGGCGGCAAGTGCCGCAGACGCGGTTGCACACTTCCGAGGCCAGAAGGATCACAGGATGGAAGAGCTTTTTTGGTCGCAATTCTATAGTCCGGAGCGTCCACTTCCATTGACCGATCGGTTAGCCGAGTGGGCCGAGCTGAATAGGTTGTCCGGACTTGCCATGAAGGATGTCGTGGCTCATCTGTGGATGGAAAGGCCCGAGCCGAAGAGTTATATTGGCTTGGTGTAGCAGTTCCTTGATGCGGTGCCGCATATCAAGGCAATGAAGCGGTCGGCATGCATAGAGGGTGCACGGATGGCGCTCGCCTGTGTCAAAACATACTGGGCAGAGATGGAGGCCACCGATGTTGCTTCCCAGGATTCGGACAGGAGCCGATTACCAGCTGAGCACTACTTTTGGGAAGTCCTGCAGGGCGCTCGTTTAATAGAGATGCGGTGCTCGAAAAATGTTATGTTCAAATAACATGTATGATTTGTGAAGCCATGCTTCGAATATAATATAAGGGCTTTTTATACTTGTGCGTTCAAGTGTTGAAATTCCTCCTGTGCGGCCATTTAACGTATATGTGTATATAACCTGAAAGATGGCAGTCTTTGGCCTCAGGCCCCACACACATAGTGCGGGGGTGTTCACAAGAAACAGCGCATTTTCACACTTAATCCAACGTCTTGGTCCTGTGAAGGAGGTGATAGCGTAGCAAACTAGGCAACTGGACTATAATGCTTTATCACTTTCACTTAGCCATAGGAGTTCAATGGTGGGGCTACTATATAGCCCCTAGGGGCACTGCGCTCTCCGAATTTCGGGGCGCGTATGTGCCTGACCGGGAAACGGTCCTTCGTTAAAGCGGAGGAATTCTAAACATTCCGGTGGTCGATCGAGTGGTTGACCAGTCTCTCGCTATATAATGACAGTCAGTTTTCGGCTTTCTCTACTGAGGTGCTCACCTGGACGAACCGGGGCACAATCGCAGTAGTTCTCCTGGTGCCGCGTTAGCCGATAGAGCGGAACGTAAGGCAGCAAAACACAGGAGCCGGGCAAACCCAACATTTGACCAAAGACATGATTCGGAGCTGATGCATATAAGGCCTAACTCGAGACGCCGAACACTCCCTAAGGTATTCGGTCTTTATGAAAATGGGCAAAACTATGCCCTAAGCACCTGGTGTCCAGGTACGCGCAAAATTTCTGACGCGGCCGATGCCAAAACGCCAGCCTCCTCCTCGGTTATAGTGAGGAACCGGGGGATGTGTATCAACAAGAGACAGTAAGAAAGGTTTATGCAAGGTCTTAATCTGAAAAGAATCCTTGCAACGGGTCCCTACTGCACGTCTGCGCCTATGTCTCCGTTGTGCCGTATCCTGGACGGGCGTAGCATGGTGTTCATCTGTAAAAGAGAAGAACTTAGTTTGAAAAAAGGATCGTGCGAAAAATGTATAAACAGAGTATAATTCAAAAAACGAATAAAATTGAGCTTCATTGTCTCTTATTGTACATGCGTGCTGCTAAGCCCCTTGTTTATTTGCGCCGGACTCGCCTAACCGTGTTCGGGGTCTGGGTGACCTGTTTGGGGGCTTTGATCGGCAAAGCCGGATTAATGTGTGGCTGTCAAGGCAGTCTCACTTTCTTCCTTATTCAAGGAACACTCGAGGTTTCCCTTTAATGAGATTATGCCGCGTGGACCGGACATTTTGAGTGTAAGAGATGCATAATGCGGTATTGCGTTAAAGTGGGCGAAAGCTTCGCGTCCCAATAGTGCTTGATAGCTACTTTTAAATGGGGCGATGTGGAAGACTAGCTTTTCGCGGCGGGATTTGTCGTATGAGCCGAACACAACTTCTAGTGGTAGAGAGCCCGCACAATGGGCATATGTGCCTGGCATCACTCCTTTAAAGGAAGTGTTGCTATGGCGTATTTTGGTTGGGTCTATCCCCATTCTGCGGATTGTGTCCTGATATAGCAGGTTTAGATCACTGCCGCCGTCCATTAGGACTTGTGTAAATTGCAGTCTGTCGGTTATAGGATCTAATATCAGGGCAGTCCATCCTGCGTTCCGGATACTTCCGGAGTAGTCCTGATGGTCGAATGTGATTGGTTTTGACATCAAGTGTCTGGGCTCCGCTGGGGTGAACCGTGGTGCCGCGCATTTTAATGGGCGCCGCTCTATTTTTGCCTGTTATCACATGAAGTGAATTTACTGTTTTGACCTCTTGTGGGAAATTCCTTTGTTTGCCGGTGCTATGCTTGTGGAGTTCATCATCGTCCTCACTTGGTGTTTCGAGCCCTTTGTGTTCGGCATTAAGTGGGCCGGACTGTTTGATGACCCAACAATCTCTGTGGGTATGGTTTGCAGGCTTCCCGGAGGTGCTGTGGATTTGGCATATCTTGTCCAAGATTTTGTTTAGGTTGGATAGCTCGTTGCTGTTGTCCTTGAAAGGCATTGTTTTGTTGTTCTGTCGAGAGCTTTTGAACCCGGCGTTGACTGCCGTGCTCTTTGGGCCGTTTCCCTTAGTTCGGCGTTGGTCCTTTTTGCCTCGTGGTTTCCCATTTCCATCCCTGACTTCAGATGTACTTGGGTCGCTGGTGCTGCGTCTTGCCAGCCAGCTATCCTCTCCCGCACAAAAGCGGGTCATGAGGCTTGTTAGTGCGGCCATTGTCCTTGGCTTTTCCTGGCCGAGGTGTCTGGCGAGCCATTCGTCTCGGACGTTATGTTTGAAGGCTACTAAGGCTTTGGCATCCGGACAGTCGACTATTTGGTTCTTTTTGGAGAGGAACATGTTCCATAATTTGCGGGATGACTCTCCAGGCTATTGAGTTATGTGACTTAAATCGTCTGTATCCGGAGGGCGGACAAAAGTCCCCTGAAATTTGCCCGAAACGCATCCTCGAGCTCTTCCCAACTTCCAATGGTATTTTCTTGGAGGCCTTTGAGCCAATGTCGGGCTGGCCCTTTGAGCTTGAGGGGTAAGTATTTTATGGCGTGGAGGTCGTCTCCTCTGGCCATATGTATGTGCAGGATATTATCCTCGATCCAGACTCCAGGGTCTGTTGTTCCGTCGTATGCCTCTATGTTTACGGGTTTGAATCCTGCTGGAAATTCATGATCCAGCACCTCATCGGTGAAACATAAGGGGTGTGCGGCGCCCCTGTATTTGGGTGTGCCGTGATTTTCTAATACTCGACGTGTTGTTTTGCTTTTTGAAGCTTGCTTTCTGGACCCATAAATGGACCTGACCGGGCCGTCCTCTTTGCACGGATCCTTATATGGATCACGTGCCGGCTTGTGTGCGGCGCCGCTTGCCGCTTTTTGTTTGCCATGTGGTCATCCATCCGACCGGGCGGCCTCTTTGTTTTTTGATTGTGGGGGCTCTACGGCCTCCTCGTCGAATTCGGGCAGTAGTTTACGCTTCGGGTAGCTTTTTGCTTGGTGACTATCGTCGTATTTGTCTGCGGTCTTGAGTACTTTGCTCCATCTCATTCTGAGTACGTCTTCCGCTGTTTTGAGCTTCCGCTTCTGCTTCTTCAGCCTTCGTGCAGTGGCGACGAGCCTTTTGTGGAGGTTCTTTTGCTCCAACGATGTGTCCGGTGTGAGATCATCCAGACTGTTGTTTTCGCCGGGGGTGGATTGCTTATTTAATTCATCTTGTTCGGATAGTTTCTCGGGGGCATGTTCGTCGTCCACCGGTTCGCCCTGCTCTATGGCTGGGTCTACATGGGTGCTGCGGTTGTCGAGGCGGGACTTTTGGCGGCGCTTGCGTCGCCGTTTCGGCTGTTTTTCAGGGGAATTATCCTTCACAGCGTCCCGTTGTTCCTCGTTATCGCTTCCTCTAGGTGTATCCACCATGTATACATCGTGAGTTGAGGTGGCCTTCCAGTACCCTGTGGGTGCTGGTTCTTGGTCGTCTCCGGCATTGTCGTCCATACCGTCGATGTCTTCAGAGTCGAAGTCTAGCATATCGGTTAAGTCATCGACGATGGCTATAAAGTGGGTGGAGGGTGGGCTTTGAATTTCTTTGTTGTCCGCATCCCAACCGTCCTGGCCATAATCCGGCCAGGGCTCTCCTGATAAAGAGAGGTACTTTAGCGAATTCAGGATGTCGCCAAAAGGCGAGTGCTGAAAGATGTCCGCAGCGGTGAACTCCATGATCGCCGCCCAATCGGGTTCGATTGGAAGGGGCGCGGGAGGTTCGAAGTCTGGCGAGGAGTCCGACACCTCAGAGTCACGAGCTTCACAAGGGACAGGGTCGGTATTCGGCTCCATCGTCGTAGAGGTAACATCCCCCAAGGCGGTGTCTAGCCACCCATCCTCGATCGGCGCAGTCGGCTTCGAGTTAAGGGTCGAAGCGGACTCTTGTGCGGCCTCCAGGGCACTGTCCGGCAGTAGAGCTAAATCATGCCCATCGTGACAGTGCGACACGCTTGGCTGTGGCTCGAATCCATCGAAGATCAAGTCTCCGCGGATGTCGGCCGTATAGTTCAAGCTTCCAAATCTGACCTGATGGCCAGGGGCGTAACTTTCGATCTGCTCCAGATGGCCAAGCGAATTGGCCCGCAGTGCAAAGCCGCCGAATACAAAGATCTGTCCGGGGAGAAAAGTCTCACCCTGGACCGTGTTGTTATTGATGATCGAAGGAGCCATCGGGCCTATAGGTGACGACACAGAGGAACTCTCAATGAAAGCACCAACATCGGTGTCAAAACCGGCGGATCTCGGGTAGGGGGTCCCGAACTGTGCGTCTAGGCGGATGGTAACAGGAGACAAGGGACACGATGTTTTTACCTAGGTTCAGGCCCTCCCGATGGAGGTAAAACCCTACTCCTGCTTGATTGATATTGATGATATGGGTAGTACAAGAGTAGATCTACCACGATATCAAGGAGGCTAAACCCTAGAAGCTAGCCTATGGTATGATTGTTGTTCGTCCTATGGACTAAAACCCTCCGGTTTATATAGACACCGGAGAGGCTTAGGGTTACACAGAGTCGGTTACAATGGTAGGAAATCTACATATCCGTATCGCCAAGCTTGCCTTCCATGCCAAGGAATGTCCCATCCGGACACGGGACGAAGTCTTCAATCTTGTATCTTCATAGTCTTGGAGTCCAGCCAATGATGATAGTTCGGCTATCCGGACGCCCCCTAGTCCAGGACTCCCTCAGGGAGTATTTAGGGCCAAGGTGTGGCTACAAAACTTTAGTGCACACATGCTAATCAACGCTCAAAGCCCTCCAAGGATGCGCTTACCGACATTGTATGTTAATAATAGATAGTACCAACTTTCAGTATTAATGGTAATTTTGTCTAAAACTAGTACGTATGTAGTACTGGTAGATGCTCGTAATTAATTAAACAAACTTACGGGCAACACACGCACTAGCTACTTCTCACATGCTGCCATCGGGGCATGCTGGCCAAACGTCGACGTTCTCCTTCCCGGCCTTGTAGGCGGCAACCCACCATGCTTCAATCTCCGACGAGCTCTCCACAGCACAGCGTGCGACCTCTTCTTTCTTCCGGCGGCGGGACTCTCTTTTCTTGACTGCTTTCCGCATTTTCTGCTCCTTCTGTGTGGCTTTGGCCGCCTCTAGATCCACCGCCCATTCAGCCATGGAGCATCAAAGTCTACCCACGTACTGGTGCGGCTGCCGGCGGCGATGAACTTGGCGCGGTGAGATGCCATCGGTTCCTTACCATGTGTGTGGTCGCGGGCGGTGATGAACGCGGCACAACGGGATGCCATCGCTTCCTTACCATTTATTGTGCGCCGTAGTGCCATGAACGATGCTTGGAGAGAGCTATGGGATGGAGTGGCCGGACAACCGTACATTGTGGTGGTTTTTAAGCGCACAACGACCAACGATGAAGGAAATTTGGATTCCCTTACAATATTGCTCATTCATTATTGCACACGGTTCATCTCCATCGCCTCCGGAAATAGTGTGCGCTGAGCCTATTGTGTGTCGCATTATGATTGGCTGGAGCCCCAGCCACACGGATCACGCGTGTGCACTGTAGGATCCACCATGATCGAACGGCAATCCACGTCCCTCACATCACACCTATGCAGCTGTAGCTGGATTGGATTTGTATGCTAAATGCCTAGAAAAGGCACATAAACCCCTAAATATGGTAAATGAGTCTGAAAATATGCCAAATTTGAGCACAGTGATTTGCAGGGTGTATGTTCATCATAGAAAAAACTCAAGGGCAAAGAACGAAGAAAAATTGGATTACCCTTCAATCTTGGTGATTTCCCTTTCGAAAGCTTAGAACTTCCTTGATGATGGTTCGATTAATGAAGGGTGTGCATGACGACATAAGCCAAACCTTCTCAAATTTTTACCAGGGCATGGTGAGGCCATACCATGGCACCATGCCTGGCATCATGTTTTTCAAGCATTTATTTCATTTTTCTATAGGTGGAAACCCAATAAAAATGTTTGTGGTTGACTATTGCCACACATTTCATCGAAATATATGCCCATTCCTGGTAAAAGGCATGAGAATTTACTAAAGGGCACGAGCATGATTTTCCAGGCCATTCTTGTGCACCCTTTCATGCACCAATTGTTTGAACTTGAATTATGTGAATTAATGCCTAGAAAATGCACATGATCCCCTAAATATGGTAAATGAACCCGGAAAAGTGCCAAATTTGAACACGGTGGTTTGCAGGGTGTATGTTCATCATAGGAAAAAAACTCATGGACAAAGGACAAAAGAAATTTGGATTCTCCTTCAATCTTGGTGATTTCCCCCTTGAAACCATGAAACTTCCTCGGTGATGGTTTGATTTATGGAAGGAGTGCATGACAACATAAGGCAAACATTCTCAAATTTTTACCACGGCATGGTGAGGCCATACCATGACCACGCCAGGCATTATATTTTCCAAGCATGCATTTCATTTTCTATAGTTGTTCACCCAGTAAACGATGCATTTGTTTTTTTTGAATATTTACTGTGGGGTAAAACCCCACATCCCTTTATTAAAAAAAAGAAAACAATCCAAAACTATACAAGCACTGAGAAAGTGCCAAAGTTCAAGAGAAAATACCTACCTCAGACTTACCTAAATTTACAAAAGGGCATTGACCCAAGCTATGAGTTGCCCCCTGATGCTATCACTAAGCCTATGAGCTAATAAAATAATATCATGTACAAATTTACATTTCCAGGTGGCAAAACGAACTTGTTCCCCTCTAAAGGTTCTTCCATTCCTTAGGATCCATATGTTCCATGTTGTTGTGAGTATCACCTCAAAGAAGAAACGGTTCCCAAATCTGGTTCTGGCATGCGATATACATTGTTTGATATCAAACCCATATGTCCAATCAATCTGAAGATAATTCCACACCCTGCAGCTGAAGTTACCTGAAAAAATAATTGTGCTCTATCTTCATGTACATATGCATTACATATAACACAAAGATTATCATCATTTGGTGACCTCCAGTCCTTCTAACCAGCATGTCCTTGGTGTTGAGTCTACCAAAAAATAGCAACCAACCAAAAACTTTTATCTTCATAGTGCATCTGCTCTTCCATAAACATTTGCATGGCAAAACAGTAGGCATGTGAGCATGCATGATAGTGTAAAAACTTTTGGCCGAGAAGGACCCTGAGAACGATGCGTTTGTGGTTGACTATTGCCACACAATTCCTTGAAATCTCTGCCCATTCCTTGTAAAAGGCTTGAGAATTTACTAAATAGCACGAGCATGGTTTTCCAGACTGTCGTGGAAAGGTCACGGCAGATGTCCTAGCAAAAGGACTTAGTCGTAGAGCCATCGCAACTATGAAGCTTAAAGGGGTTAAACGGGACAAAGGACACGGGAGTTTATACTGGTTCGATCCCTTGCGGTGAAGGTAAAGGCCTAATCTAGTTTGAGGTGGTATTTCTTATGTCTCGATTACTAGGGAGCGAACCCGCTTGACCTAGCTTTTGATCTATTCTTTCTTGTCCTGAATCACCGTCGGGTCGTCCCTTTATATACACAGGTTGACGCCCAGCAGCTCACGGAGTCCCGGCCGGCTCATAAAAAGTGTCCGGCTCGGTGACTATCTATTCATGCCTTACAATACAAGTCATACATATATGGCGGTTTACCCTCACGGGCCTTAAGTCGCCTTTGGGCCTTGTGCCCTTAACTAAACCGCCATCTTCAAATATCCTCGTGGGCTTCATATGATGAATCGTCATAGGTATAACCCAGCCCCTCCTGGGCGGGTCATACCTAATAGTTATATCCCCAACATTAGGCCCCAGATTGATTTGAACTGGTTCGTGTCAATCTTCAATACTTAGAAAAAATCTTCTCTTCTTCATGTGTGCGAGAATTTATAACCCGCGATGACGTCATCTTCTTGATTTGTGATAACCCGCCATGACGTCACCTGCCATTAATTCCAACATATGTCAACGGATCTTTATCTTAATAACCGTTCCGAAAATCGAGGCGTCTGGGTAGCTGGATAACCATGTTTCGGCCTCCTCGTCTTTCGCGCCCACTTATTAGCCTTTCCTTATAAATAGCCACGACTGGTCTTCTTCTCATTCTCCCCCTTTTCCATTGTCTTCTACCTCTTGCAACCCTCTGTTGCTCGAGCTCCTCCGCCGCCATGAAGCACCTCGTCCTCCTCAACCTTGGCCGCTGCATCAACCTGTGTCAGATCAGAGTACACCGGTGCTCCACCGCACTCGAATCTGCACCTGTAAGTGCTTCTCTTCCAGCGCCTCAGATCGCATTAGGGTTCTGACTATTCGTTGTGTTCTTCGTAGTTTCTTCATAGTTCCTCCACCGTATCACCTTTTGATCTAGAAACGATATAGAACTTATGCGGTAGTTGTTTTTGCCTTCGCCTTCAATACCAGCGGACCCCCCTTTCCTTGGAAAGAGATCTCATTAGAGCTTATGAACTCCCCTGTACTGATTTTAGGTCTTGAATTATTTCTTTTTTTTGAACTGCCGCTGATCTGAAATGATACTTGCAATCTGTGAAACCTGTATGTACTGTACTTAGCAAAAAAACTGCACCTTGATAGATCCACCTACCTGTCAGATTTAGGGATCTGGCAACCATTGAGAGGTTCGAACTCTGGGGTGCGTGCGGAGATCTCAACCTGCCTAGCCTGCCTACTCGTGATCCTCCTAAGCCTAGCGCGTTGAGCTCAAAGAGACACAGAGACACAGAGATTTATATTAGTCCGGGCCATCGTTGTGCTGTAATACCCTAATCCAGTGTGGTGTGGTGGATTGCCTCGAGGGGTTATGGATGAACTAGTACAGTGGATGAACAAGCCTCAGGAGGTGAGGTATTCTTGAGCTGGTGTGGTACTCAACTCGTTCTGATCTCAGTCCCTTTCTATGGTGGTGGCTAAGTCCTATATATAGTGGCCTGCGTCCTCTTCCCAAATATGAGCAGGAAGGGATTCCACAACGGTGAGATTTGAAAGGGGACAAGTAGTACAGTCTATCCTGACAAAAGTAGTCTTCGCGTGCGAAAAGCCTCTGGTGGTGATGCTGCAGTGGGCTCGGTGATGAACTCCGTCCTGCCGTCCTGGCGGTCTTGGTCTTGTTGCACCAGAATGGAAACCTTTGGCTGATTCCATGGGACTCCACTCCTGTGGCTTGCCTCCCTTGCACCGAAGAGGAAACCTGCACTCCACCCGCCTGGCGCCCGCCTGGCGCCCGCCTGGCGCCCGCCTGGCCTTGGTCCTCACGGCTCACGTCAGCTGAGCCTCATGAGATAACTTGCATAGAACTCTCCGCCCCTCAGGAGCTCTCCTAAGGAGGCCACCTCCCTCGTGGGTATTGGTGTCGTCCGCCTCGCAAGGCTTGGCCCCTCACGAGGGTCTTGCGGTGTTGGTGCTGAAGCTGGGCTGTACCAGGCCATCGATGGAGTCACGCGGTAGGCCGCCGGCAGGCAGGACTAGATACCCCCAAATCCAGGACGCCGAAAGTAGCCCCAGGGCCCAAGGCACGCTCGGACTTGGCTTCCAGGCGAAGCCAAAGGGAAAGTGCAGAGCGCCGCGGGCCCTAACCGCCTACGGCCTTGATGATGCGTGGCGATTGATTGGACGTGGGCGACTCTGCTTCCCCACGCTGCCTCGGCAACTGCTCGACTTGACTGGTCGATGCGGCATGTAGAAGGTCATGATGGCGCGAGGTCACGGAGGCCAGCGGTTGGCCTCCCTTGGGAGGGGCAGAGCCCCCCTTCCATCTTTCTTTCGTCTTGCTCCCGCCTGCTTCTCTCCTCTCCGTCTTGCTCCCATGGTGTCACCGAAGAGCTTTTCAGCGGCCGAGAAGGGGAAGGCCTCCAAGGAGGGACCAGCCTCGCCTCCTCCCAAGAGGGGCCGTGGCCGTCCCCGCAAGCACCCTATGGTCCCTCCGGCACCATCCAGGGGGCACGGGCGCGTGCCCCCCAGAGGCAGCGTTGCTCTAAGCGCCCGTGACGGCACCTCTTCTAGTGGCGGGGGCCACCAGCTTCGGAGCAGCCCCCATGATGAAGGGAGGCGCGCCGTGTTCGTGCGCCCGCCTCGGCCGTGCTTTTCCTCTCTATAGGTGCTCCCTGAGTTCGTGTTGTGGTCGGAGAGCCCGGATGGCACCTCGCTCCGGCTCCCACGCTTCTTCTCCGGTGAGCTTCCTTCTCCAAGGCTTAATGGCCTCTGGCTGCAGGCTGACGGGTGCTGCAGCAGAGCTTCGTGGGTTGGTACCGAGGTCTCCGCCTCTGGCAGCGTGGTGCTAGCCCGTGGCTGGCAGACTTTCGCCCACGCGCGTGCCCTGGGTGGAAGGTGCACCCTCCACTTCAAGTATGATGGCCTAGCGACCCTCTATGTGAGGGTGTTTGTGACAGCCTGGTTTTTGCCCTCTTCTCTTTGCCTGATTTTCAGTAGGTTGGATTTTGAAATTTGGAGTTTTGAATCTTTTCATATGGACTTAACCACTTGGGTACCCCTTGGATTTCACCCAAGTGCCTCATTTCACTCTCTAACTATCATTCCCTCTCTGTTTCACCTCAAAATAATATTTGGAATATTTTTCTTTAATGAAAAATATTCATTTCCCTCTCTTAAACCCTAGCTAGCTCAATGTGCTCCAAAGCTACCCCAATTTTTATTGCCCATAAAAATCTGAGAAAATTCACAAATATTCTTTGAACCCATGGGCATCCCCAATCTTAGGCTTTTGCCACTCCTTATTCCATAGTCCATCAAATCTTTACCGAAAACTTGAAAACTTCACAACACAAAACTCAACAGGAAATCTCATAAGCTCTATTAGTGAAACAAGCAAAACCACCACATAAGGTACTGTAATAAACTCATTCTTTATTTATATTGGTGTTAAACCTACTGAGTTTCAAGTACTCTATGGTTAATACCACTTAATACTAGCCATAGATGCATCAAAATAAGCAAACAACACACGAAAAACAGAATCTGTCAAAAACAGAATAGGCTATAGCAATCTGTAACTAACACAAACTTCTGGAACTCTAAAAATCCTACCAAAATAGGAAGTCCTGTACAATTTGTCTACTGATCTACAACAAAAAGAATCAATGCCAAAGCACGTTTCTGTGATTTAACAAAACTAATTTTGTGCGTGCAAAGTGCATCACCATAGGTTATCCTATAGGTTCTACTTGGCACAAACACTAATTAATACATAAAAACACATCTAAACAGAATGTAGATGCAAAATTTATTACTAAACAGAAAAAAAAATAAAAAACAAATAAAATTGGGTTGCCTCCCAACTAGCACTATCATTTAACGCCCCTAGCTAGGCAATGATAATTTTAATGATGCTCACATGAAAGACAAGAATTGAAGCGCAAAGCGAGCATCATGAAACATGTGAAAAACACATCTAAGTCTAACATACTTCCTATGCATAGGCATATCATAAGCAAACAAATTTGCAAGGCAAGCAAAAACTAGCATATGCAAGGAAGAAGAAAGAGACGATAGCAATCTCAACATGACAAGAGGTAAATTAGTAAGATAAAAATTTCTACAAGCATATTTTCCTCTCTCATAATAATTACATGTAGGATCATAGGAAAATTCAACAAAATAGCTATCACATAACATATTATCAACACGATCCACATGCATGTGAAGTTGAGACTCTTCCAAAATAGTGGGATTATCATTAACTAAAGTCATGACCTCTCCAAACACACTTTTATCTAAAATACCATAAGATTGAACATTCTCCAAATATGTGGGATCTAAAGTTGACACTCTTCCAAACCCACTTTCAATATTATTGCAAACACTATTATCAATCTCATATTCATCATGGGGCTTAAATAAATTTTCAAGATCATAAGAAGAGTCACCCCAATCATAATCATTGCAACAAGTAGTAGACATAGCAAAACTAGCATCCCCAAGCTTAGGGTTTTGCATATTATTAGCACAATCGACATCAAGAGAATTTATAGTAAAAGCATTGCAATCATGCTTTTTATTCAAGGAGCTATCATGAATCTCTTCATAAATTTCTTCATCACAATTTTCAGATTCACGAATTTCAAGCAAAACCTCATAAAGATAATCTAGTGCACTCAAATCACTAGAAATTGGTTCAACATAATTGGATCTCTTAAAAAGATTAGCAAGGGGGTGAGGACCCATAAACTTTTAGCAAGCGAAGATGCAAGCAAAAAGATGGCACAAGGTAACATAAGATCGAACGGAAGGAGGGCAAAGAAAAGGCAAAGGGTGAAGTGGGGGAGAGGAAAACGAGAGGCAAATGGCAAATAATGTAAATGCGAGGGAGATGAGTTTGTGATGGGTACTTGGTATGTCTTGACTTGAGCAAAGACCTCCCCGGCAACGGCGCCAGAAATCCTTCTTGCTACGTCTTGAGCTTGTGTTGGTTTTCCTTGAAGAGGAAAGGGTGATGCAGCAATAGTAGCATAAGTATTTCCCTCAGTTTTTGAGAACCAAGGTATCAATCCAGTAGGAGGCTCCTCAAAAGTCCCACGCACCTACACAAACAAACAAAGAACTCGCAACTAATGCAATAAAGGGGTTGTCAATCCCTTCACGGCCACTTGCGAAAGTGAGATCTGATAGAGATAGTATGATAAGATAAATATATTTTTGGTATTTTATGATATAGATTGGAAAAGTAAAGATGCAAATAAAAGTAGATTGAAAGCTTATGTGATAAAAGATAGACCCGGAGGCCATAGGTTTCACTAGTGGCTTCTCTCAAGATAGCATAAGTATTATAGTGGGTGAACAAATTATTGTCGAGCAATTGATAGAAAAGCGAATAATTATGAGATTATCTAGGAATGATCATGTATATAGGCATCACGTCTGCAACAAGTAGACCGACTCATGCCTGCATCTACTACTATTGCTCAACACATCGACCCCTATCCAGCATGCATCTAGAGAATTAAGTTCATAAGAACAGAGTAACGCATTAAGAAAGATGACATGATGTAGAGGGATAAACACATGCAATATGATATAAACCCCACATTTTTATCCTTGATGGCAAAAATACAATACGTGCCTTGCAACCCCTATTGTCACTGGGTAAGAACACCGCAAGATTGAACCCAAAGCTAAGCACTTCTCCCATGGCAAGAAAGATCAATCTAGTAGGCCAAACCAAACTGTCAATTCGAAGAGACTTGCAAACATAACTTAATCATACATAAAAGAATTCAGAGGAGATTCAAATATTTCTCATAGATAAACTTGATCATAAACCCACAATTCATCGGATCTCGACAAACACACCGCAAAAAGAGTTACATCGAATAGATCTCCACAAGAGAGGGGTAGAACATGGTATTGAGATCCAAAAAGAGAGAAGAAGCCATCTAACTAATAACTATGGACCCGAAGGTCGGTGGTAAACTACTCACAACTCATCGGAGGGGCTATGGTCTTGATGTAGAAGCCCTCCGTGGTCGATTCCCCCTCTGGCGGAGCGCTGGCGAAGGCTCCAAGATGGGATCTCGCGGATACAGAAGGTTACAGCAGTGGAAATTGTTTTTTTGGCTCCCTGGATGTTTTCGGGGTACGTGGGTATATATAGGAGGAAGAAGTAGGTCGGTGGCCGCCCAAGGGGCCCACGAGATAGGGGGGCGCGCCCTGTAGGGGTGGCACACCCTCCACCCTCGGGCCGCCTCGGCTGCTTCTTGGCTTGCACACCAAGTCCTTTGGATCACGTTCGTTCCAAAATCATGCTCCCGAAGGTTTCATTCTGTTTGGACTCCGTTTGATATTCCTTTTCTTCGAAATACTGAAATAGGCAAAAAAACAGCAATACGGGTTGGGCCTCCGGTTAGTAGGTTAGTCCCAAAAATGATATAAATGTGTAAAATAAAGCCCATAAACATCCAAAAGGGGTAATATAATAGCATGGAACAGTCAAAAATTATAGATACGTTGGAGACGTATCACCCCCTGGCCCTAGTGCTGGCGTCGGCAGCCGGAACGGGCGGTGCATTGCCCGCCATGAGGGCGAATCGCGGTGTTGATGGAGAGCTGGTTGACGGAAGGGAGAGCTCCGGTGCACCCCTACCTGGCATGCCAAATGTAGGATATCGGGTTCCGGCAAAACCCTTAAGGTTCAAACTCTGGGGTGCGCGCGAAGATCTTCCCCCTACCGATCCACGTCCTAACGCCAGGGACACAAGGTTTATACTGGTTCAGGCCACCGTTGTGGTGTAATACCCTAATCCAGTGTGTGGTGTGGTGGATTGCCTCAGGGGCTGATGATGAACAACATAGAGGAAGTACAACCTCGCAAGGGGTGTTCTTGTGGTGATGTGCTTAGGGAGGAATTGCTCCATCTCTGTTGGCTCTAGGTGAGATCCAGATGCCTTCTACTGTGATGGCTATCTCTATATATAGAGGCCCTGGTCCTCTTCCCAAATATTGAGCAGGAAGGGCGCCAACAACGGCCATTTGAAGGGGAACATCTAGTACAAGTTATCCTGACTAAAGTTGGTCTTCGGCTGCCAAAGGCACTGGCGATGACACCGTCTTGGGCTCCATGGTGACCTCCGTCCTGCCGCTCTGCTGGTCTTGGTCTCGTTGCACCGAAATGGTAACCTTTGCTTGATGCCTCGGTACTCCGCGCCTGCGCTTGCCCCCTTTGCACCAAAGAGGAAACAAGGACACTGCACAGGCCGGCGCCCGCCTGGCGCCCGCCTGGTCTCAATCGTCATGGCTTGCATCATGAGCACCTCATGAGGTACCCCTACCTTGATCTCTCCGCCTCCTCGCGAGCCGGCCTGGTGAGGACGTTCCTGAGGAAGCCTTACATCGTCCGCCCCGCGAGGCTTGGCCCCTCGCGAGGATCTTGAGCTTGAGTTGATGAAGGTGGGCCGCACTGGGCCACCCCTTGAGCCACGCCGCAGGCCGCAGGCAGGCAAGTCTGGGGACCCCCGTTCCCAGAACGCCGACAGGTACCCTGGACCGGTAAGCAGACATAACCTTGTGTGCCCGTTGTTGAGTTTATGGTACCGGGTCCCCGCGTGGGATCGTTTATGTTTTGGCCACGACGGTGGTCGTTGTGTCTTTGGTAGAGACGGGGCCACCCAGGACTAGCCCGGGCGGGAGTGAGTCGGAGTGGCCGGGAGAGTGTCATGGCAATGGAGGGGTTTCGTCGGAATGTCGTTGGTCCACCCGAATGGGAGTGCGATGCCATGGGTTCCATGGTATGGGTACAATGCGCTACCTCTGCAGAGTGTATTAATCTATCGATAGACGAGTCCACGGTTACGGACACGCTCGAAACTAGGTCACACCATGGGTCAACATTTAATAAATTTTGCACACTAAGTTACAAACTTTGCACTGTTGATGATGGCGGAAAGGTCGTCAGGTTGTTTTAGACCAAGTGTTGGTCGTGGTTCTGATCGCCGGAAGGATCATTGTTTAAGAACAAATATTGGTCATGGTTGTGATCGCCGGAAAGATCACGAGATATCTCTAGTTAAGACCTTGAGGTTGGTACATTTGTGATCCAAGAGCGATCACTGTTGGTAAGCCAGTCGGAGCGACTTATATCACAAGAGCATGATCACAGCATGTTCGATATATTGTTGCATTGTTATTAATTGGTTAATTATCATGATATTGTTTGTCATTATGTTTATGATTGTTCTGAGCTTGCAAGTACATTCAATGTACGGACCTGGCGTGTCATGCTAGATTTTAGGAAAGTCTCATTGGAAAGGAGTGTCGTCCGAGTCTAGATCGTGTCCACATCGGTGTCCTTGGGCTATGGAGTTTCCGCTACGACGTTGTTCCGCTGCCACGTAGTTGTTATGATCGAGGCCCCTTTATGTTCACTAAATAATGTACATATTGTTCGGCCACACCGAGTGTGCCGCTTGGCCTCGCCACCTGTTGTAATATAAACTTTGATCCGCTAGCATAAATAAAGCAGTTGTTTTCTGTACCAAGATGTTGTGTGTTGCCAGAAGACATGGTCTCTAGGCTGGCAATGCATGATAAACTGTTTGCTCTGAGCTGGGGTGCCACAACGCCTGGTATCAGAGCCGCATTGACTGTAAGCCACGCTAGACTACGACGTGTTAACTGGATGTTAGATACGAGTTAAGTTGAGTGCCGGTAGCATTTGTAGCTGGTTGTTGCATTACATGCACTTGTTTTATTTTTGTGCTAAGCTGCTAATGGTTGTGAGTGTAGATGGCTCCGGTGCCGTATCCGTGCCAGTTGCAGCTGATGCCATACATGTCGCCGCATCTCCTTCGTAACGTGTGGCGTCGGCTGTACCCCCTCGGTGATGACCCAGCCTATCGTGTGTACCGGGAGTGTCTAGCAGACTCAGTGTATGAGTATCAAGCAGTGGTTACTCTTCGCACCAGTTCCGATTCCAGCACTTACACTCGTGCCTCTCGGAGCGGTTACGCTTCTACCGCTTCTCAGGCTGTCCAGTTTGCTGCATTCGAGGTCCTTGTCGAGCTTCGTTACAATGTGGTCCGGATGTAGAACCACCCAGGTTTCTACTACTATCCATCTCTGCACGACAATGGTCGTATCCGTTTCCCAATCATTAATCCGGAGTCTGATAGTGTTGCTAGCCACCTTTCTCGTTATATCACTGCTAGCTATCTTATGATCCACGAGCTGGCTCGAGAGCTGACTCGTGCTTGTACTGCTTTAGCCTCTACTAGATCTGTCACTGCTCCATCCTCTTTGGGATTTACACCTTATATTCCAGTCAGTTCTAGTTCCCCTATTTCATCAGTTACTCCCCCGAGTAGCTCAGGCGCCTCGACTGTGAATTCTCTCAGTGCTCCTGCTGAGTGGGCTTCACTTCTCACTACTCCTGTAGCCCCGATGCTTCACCCTACACCTGCCCCGGAGGGAGAGCCCTCGAGGCAGCATCGACATGTCACCTTTAACCCAGAGGTCTCAGTTAACCTCGTCAGTTCAAGATCCGAGTCCGCTTCAGGAGAGGACCCCACAGCACCAGCAGAGCAGTAGAGTTTCTGAGTATTCGCAGTCGTCAGGATGGTGTACGAGTGTAGTCGTACGAGTCATGAGGTTTCGTTTCATGTATGAGAGTAGTTGAACCTGGCATGTTGTTTATCTTTCATGTATGAGTCTATGTATAATTATGTTGGAACTCTATTTTATTCGCCGTATTTTCTTTGTCATTTCGATTTTTCTCGGGCTTTTGTTGCTCGCTTTCCCCAATTTATTTTGAATATTTCTCATCTCGGTTGTGTTGTCTTGGGAAAAATCACAATAGGATGACGCGGGGAGGCAGCAATAGCAACATTCACGAGGGTACTCCTGTTCCTCGTTCTGCACGGCAGGCAGGACATTCCCCCGAGCCGTACGTTCCAGCACCACCTCCATCGCCAAATCCGCCTTCCACTAAGCAAATTCTGCGTATGTTTGAGGAAAGAAGGAATAATGATCTGATTGAAATATTAAGAAGTGTGGAAGGTGTGGTTGGACAAATGGAAATCGGAACGGTCATCACTCCAAGCTGTCAGATTTTCAAAGGACCAAGCCTCCTAGTTTCAGTCAGGTTATTGACCCCTCGGATGCAGATGATTGGTTGCGAACCATTGAGAGGAAACTTGAGATTACTCATACTGAAGAAGATGATAAGGTTCCATTTGCAACTCATTATCTTGAAGGCGCTGCTGCCATATGGTGGGAAAATGCAAAAGCCATGTGGCCTGCTGATGAAGAAATCACCTGGTCAAAATTCAAGGATCATTTCCGGAAATATCATATCCCTACTGGAATTATGAAGACTAAGCAACATGAATTTCTCGCGCTCCTCCAAGGAAATCAGTCTGTGGGTGAATATTTGCAAAAATTCAATCATCTGTCATGTTACTCCCTTTATGACGTGGCCACTGAAGAAAGAAAGATTGACAGATTTCCTGGTGGATTAAACCCGCAACTCCGGCGTACCCTCAATATGTTTGATTTCCCAGATTTCCAAACTCTGGTGAACAAGGCTTTCATTGCTGAAAGGGAGCACAAGGTTGTATCAGATAATAGGCCTGCTAACAACGGCCACAAGTGCAAGTTTGAGCCAAGGAAAGAAGGGCAACCCGTGCAAAAGGCTCGTACCTAGCAGCAGACTCAGGTGGAATACAAGCCCAATTGGCAACAGAATGTTAACAAGACCACCACTCAAGTCAAGAATGTCGTGACCAACCCAGTGCACGAGGAGCGCCAGCGCAACAATTCTTGCTTCAATTGTGGGCAAACTGGACATTACGCTAGACAGTGTCCCAAGAACAGCAAGGCGAACGCTCTTTTCAGGCCACAAGACAATTTTATAGAGTCATGCCCGAACCCGCAAAATATCACTGAGCACGTTCATCACCTCTCCGTCGATGAAGCCCAAGAGAACCCCGAAGTCGTAATTGGTATGTTTTCTGTTAATAACATACCTACAGTGATTTTATTTGACTCTGGGGTTTCCCACTCTTTTATTTCTCGGAGTTTTGTTGCCCAAAACAAATTTCCTTGTTCGCTTTTGGGCAACAATATGCTGGTACAAACCCGGGATCCTTAATCAGGAGCAATCTGGTCTGCCGTAATCTGGAGGTCAATATAAATGGAGTCTGTTTTCCATCCTCTTTGATAATTATCGAGTCTGCTGAGTTGGACGTTATCTTGGGTATGAATTGGCTGAATCAATATCAAGTGTGCATAAACTGCGCGACCCAAGAAGTCACTTTGACCGGTCAGAAGGGGCAGACTACCAAATTCTATGCTCACAGAAGCATACCCAAGAAAGAAACAGTCTTCACCGTTGTGGCTGAGTTGGAATTAATTCCTGTGGTCAGTGAGTTTCCTGATGTATTTCCAGAAGAACTGCTAGGCATGCTGAGGGAGTCCTGGACTAGGGGGTGTCCGGATAGCCGGACTATCATCATCGGCCGGACTCCAAGACTATGAAGATACAAGATTGAAGACTTCGTCCCATGTCCGGATGGGACTTTCCTTAGCATGGAAGGCAAGCTTGGCAATATGGATATGTAGATCTCCTACCATTGTAACCGACTCTGTGTAACCCTAGCCCTCTCCGGTGTCTATATAAACCGGAGGGTTTTAGTCCGTAGGATGAACAACCATTACAACAATCATACCATAGGCTAGCTTCTAGGGTTTAGCCTCCTTGATCTCGTGGTAGATCCACTCTTGTACTACCCATATCATCAATATCAATCAAGCAGGAGTAGGGTTTTACCTCCATCGAGAGGGACCGAACCTGGATAAAAACATCGTGTCCCTTGTCTCCTGTTACCATCCGCCTAGACGCACAGTTCGGGCCCCCCTACCCGAGATCCGCTGGTTTTGACACCGACATTGGTGCTTTCATTGAGAGTTCCTCTGTGTCGTCACCGATAGCCTTGATGGCTCCTTTGATCATCAACAACGACGCAGTCCAGGGTGAGACTTTCCTCCCCGGACAGATCTTCGTGTTCGGCGGCTTTGCACTGCGGGCCAATTTGCTTGGCCATCTGGAGCAGATCTGTAACGCCCCGGATTCGATGCTCCAGGTGTGTGCCAGTTATTTGCTATCATTGCCACGTCATTTGCTTGCGTGTTGCATTTTGCCATGTCATCATCTGCATTTCATCTGCATGTTTTTCAAAACTTGCATCTGTTGGGTTTCCGCCGGTTCTCTCCGTTGTCCGTTCCGAGTCCGGACACACTCGCACGCGCCCGCGGCACCTCCGAAATATTATTTTATAAGTGGCATAAAAATGTTCTCAGAATGGGTTGCAACTTGTCGTGTGGTCTTATTATAGTGTAGACAGACCGCCTGCCAAGCTTCATCGCATTCGGAGTCCATTCGATAGCCCAATCGTTAAACCTACAACCGCAATATAGCCGGTCTATACTCGGACGTTTTCGGTATCCGGAAACAGTTGCCGGGCTGCATTTCTCCCCTCTCCTCTCAGCCCAACCCTCTCGTCACAGCCCACCTAGGCCTGCCTAACCCCCTCGCATCCGGAACCGCCCGATCGAGATCCGAGGGTCTGAAACCCCTACAAAATCCCCCTAACCCTAGTACTTACCCTATTTAAACACCCCTCCTTCCTAAATTGGGCAACCCTAGCCCCTAGCCTCCCCTAACCTCCCACAACCGCCACCTCCCACCTTCTCCTTGTTTTCCACGCCGCTCCAGTCACCCCCCCGCCACTTGGCGCTGCCGCCGCCGCGCCGCGGACCAGCCACGACATGCCACGTCGCCACCCCCGCGTCCCGCAGCCACTCGTAGGCCTCCACGTCGCCACCCCACCTCCAGGCGCACCTTCCCTGGCCTCCTCGCGCCGCCCAGGGCCCGGTCGGCCCATCCGAGGCCCGCCCCGGGCTGGATCCGGGCCAAGCACCGCCCGCGCTTGAGCGCCCGACCCCAAGCCTCGCTCCTGCCGGTCAACCCGATGGGATCGGGAGCTCCTCGCCGGAGCCCCCCTCGCCGCTTCGCGCCGCCGCCATCTCGCCGTGCTCCGCCGCACTCTCAGTTCGCCGGCCACCTCGCCGTCCTCCTCCAGTTCCTCCCCATCTTCCCCGCTCTCTAATCCCCACCGGACCCTTCCTCCTGCAGGTAATCACCACCACCGCCGGAGATACTTGTTGCTGCAGCGCCACCATGGCCTTCGTCACCGGATCCGGCCGGGGACGAGCTCCCTCGCCCGGATCTGCCCGTTCCCGGCCTCGCCTCAGTCGCCGGAGCTCCCCCAGCCTCACCGGAGATCCGCCGCTGCCATGTCCCTGCTCGGGATGAGCAGAGGAGCTGCTCGTCCCGCTTGCACCGCGACCGCATGGGCCAGCGGCCCCTCCGCGGCCCACCAGCCCAGCCTGCTGCAGCCTCTCCTTCCTCTTTGGGCCGAAGCCCGTGGTGAGATACCCCTATTCCCCGCCCAGGTGACATATTACTATTTTGCGCTCGATCTGTTTTTTTTCAGAAAACTGCTAAGTCCCCAGAAACTCATAAAATGTTGCATACTTTGACCTGTTGTAACTTCATGTGTGTGGCTTCGTTTGCTGAGTGTAATATGTCAAATCTTCGTCTCCACGAGTACATCACTTCATTCCATTGCATCTTGTTCATTTGAGCTCATCTTGATGCCTGAATCTTCGTTGCAAGAGTGCTTCATGATGTTGTCTGCTGTCTGTTAACAGAACATGCTCTTTTGTCATTTTTTCCATGATTGATGTGTGCATACTATGAGGTTGATGTCTAAATGTGTTTTGATCTATGCTATGTTCTCTTTACAGACGTGCTTACCATGTATTTTTGTGATCAATGTGGTGACTAGCACAAGCATGCAAACTAGGCATCATGATGTTACTGATTTTAGTCCCTGTTCTGCTGTTATTTTGATGCCATGTAAACTTGATGCTACAGAGAGATCCATGCATATTTTGAGATACTTCAGTAAGGGTGTTTTGAACATATGGTTATGTGCTATCCACTCATGCCCCTGTTTGTAATTATGGAGTAGTCTAGCATGTCATTTTCGTGCTCTACTTTTGCTTCAAAATGTTTCCTGGCAGATTGTTTACATGTTATTCAAATTTGCCAAGATTGTTGTAGTTGATCCTTGCATTCTATGAACTTGTTCTTGCCTTGGAGTGTTTCATAAACATGTCTTCTTGGTGATGCTATGTTTATCTTGTTATGCAATGACTTGAGGTGAGTGAATCGAGCTTGTTAAGTAGTGTACTTGCTATTGCTGTTTTGCTTGGCTGAATCTGTTATTTCGTGATGCTATGTAAACCTGCTGCTATAAGTCATTCTATGCATAATCTGGAGATGTTCACTAAGGGTATTTTGTTCTACATGACATGCTCTATCCATCCATGCTCCTGGTTGCAATTATAGCCTGCTGTAGCTTGTTGTTTCCTTGCTCCAAATTTGCTAAATAATGTTGATGTCAGCCTGTTAACATTAAGTTCAGTTGTTGCCATGATTGTTGCTAGTGCTCCATGCACCCTATGACCTTGCTATTGCCATGCTTAGCTTCACAAATATGTCTTCTTACTGTTGGTTGCATTTCCATGCCATGTATTGCTCTGTGGAGAGTGGTACAAGCTCACAAACATGCCTTCATAATTATGTTTCTGTCATGTTTGAATCTGTAATATAACTTGCTATGTTTACATGGGTGCCATCATTTCTTCTGATCCTTTTTGGCTCATGGTAAGTAAAGGACTTTTGATCTATGCATTTAGTAGATTCATGCTATGCTTTTGTTTGCCATTATAAGTTCCTGTAACATCTTTTTTGAGAGCTCTAAACATTGCAACCTGATGTTATTTTCTGCAAAGTCTGAATTGTTATTACTTGCAATCTTGCCATGTGTGTTTCAGCATGTTCTAGTGATTTCTGGAGATAGCTCAGTGTTCATGTTTTGTTATGCTTTACCTGTACATCATGCCCATGCCTTTTGTTTTCTTGTTGAGGCCCTGTAGCATGTTGTTTTGATGCTTGCAATATGCCTAGTTGCTGTTTTGGACAGGTTGTTGCTATAACTTGTATAGTGTGTATGTGTTGCACCATTGCTCCGTTTTGAGTGTGCTATATATGAAACTTGCTTGTTTTTGTGTGTAGCTTCATATTATCATGTTGAATCCATGTTTTGGAGTGTTTGCTTGATGTTTGGGTGCATTTAGCATCAATGCCATGTTTAACTTGTTTTGCTCATATCTTCTAGGTCGTAGCTCCGAATCTAATGAACTTTATATGTAACTTGACTAGAATCTCGTGTAGATCATTTTGGTGCATCTTAACTTGCTGTCTAACAACTTGAACATAATGTTTATTCAGATCTGGTCTAATTTCGAAATTTGCACATGAGGACTTACCGGAATTGTTATATGTTGTTCCCGGCCTCATTTAAACTTGCCTTGATGTGTTGCTCTTGTTTGCATCATCTCTTGCCATGAGTAGCTTCATGTAGTATTGTTTTGCATCATGCTTGGTTGTGCATCATGTCTTGTATATGTGTGGTGTGTTACCTTGTTGTGTGCTTCTTTTCGATAATTCCTGTTTCGTTGCGATCGTGAGGATTCGTTCGTCTACACTTGGTTCGGCTTCATCCGTTCATATTCTTCATGGACTCGTTCTTCTTCCTTGCGGGATTTCAGGCAAGATGACCGCTACCCTGGATCTCACTACGATCATTACTATGCTAGTTACTTCGTTCTATCGCTTTGCTGCGCTACCTATCACCTGTTTATCAAGCCTCCCATATTGCCATGAACCTCTAACCTTTGACACCTTTCCTATGCAAACCGTTGTTTGGCTATGTTACCGCTTAGCTCAGCCCCTCTTATAGCGTTGCTAGTTGAAGGCGAAGTTGAAGATTTCTCCATGGTGGACAGGATTTTGGTTGGGATATCACAATATCTCTTATATTATTAATGCATCTATATATTTGGTAAAGGGTGGAAGGCTCGGCCTTATGCCTGGTGTTTTGTTCCACTCTTGTCACCCTAGTTTCCGTCATACCGGTGTTATGTTCCCGGATTTTGCGTTCCTTATGCGGTAGGGTGATTTATGGGACCCCTTGACAGTTTGCTTCAAATAAAACTCCTCCAGCAAGGCCAAACCTTGGTTTTACCATTTGCCTCACCACCACCTACATTTCCCTTGGGTGTAATTAACCCGAGGGTCATCTTTATTACAGCCCCCTCGGGCCAATGCTTGTCTAAGTGTTGGTCCAAACTAGAGCACCGTGCGGGACCATCCCTTAGCAACTTGGGTTACGTCGGTACCTGTACGCTTAGCTTATCTGGTGTTGCCCTGAGAACGAGATATGTGCAGCTACTATCGGGATTGTCGGCGCATCGGGCGGTCTTGCTGGTCTTGTTTTACCATTGTCGAAATGTCTTGTAAACCGGGATTCCGAGTCTGATCGGGTCTTCTTGGGAGAAGGTTTATCCTTCGTTGATCGCGAGAGCTTATCATGGGCTAAGTTGGGACACCCCTGCAGGGTATAATCTTTCGAAAGCCGTGCCTCCGGTTATAGGCAGATGGGAATTTGTTAATGTCCGGTTGTAGATAACTTGACACCAGATCCAATTAAAACGCATCAACCGCGTGTGTAGCCGTGATGGTCTCTTTTCGGCGGAGTCCGGGAAGTGAACACGGTTTCTGTGTTATGTTTGACGTAAGTAGGTGTTCAGAATCACCTCTTGATCATTGCTAGCTTCTCGACCGTTCCTTTGCTTGCTCTCTTCTCGCTCTTATTTGCGTATGTTAGCCACCATATATGCTTAGTCGCTGCTGCAGCCTCACCACTTTACCCCTTCCTTTCCCTTTAAGCTTTGCTAGTCTTGATACCCATGGTAATGGGATTGCTGAGTCATCGTGGCTCACAGATTACTACAACAACAGTTGCAGGTACAAGTTATGCGATGATAATGACGCGAGAGCGATGTTTACTTGTTTTGGAGTTCTGCTTCTACTTCTTCTTCGATCAGGGGATAGGTTCCAGGTCGGCAGCCTGGGCTAGCAGGGTGGATGTCGTTTGAGTTTCTGTTTGTGCTTCATCCGTAGTAGGATGTTGATCTTATGTATGATGTGATGTTGTATTCGTGTGGCATTGTATGCCTTTTGTATGTATCCCCATATATTATGTAATGTTGATGTAATGATATCCACCTTGCAAAAGCGTTTCAATATGCGGGTCTATCCTTGGTGGGACCTTCGAGTTCCTTTTGGATAGGGTCGCATATTGGGCGTGACAAGTTGGTATCAGAGCCTCGACCGACTCTAGGAGCCCCCCTTGATTGATCGTGTAGTTTGGCTGTTGTTGAGTCTAGAAGAAAACTGTTTTCTGAGTCTAGTTATATCGGAGAGTAGGAATTCTTTTTACTCCTCTGCCTCTTCGTCGCTCTGGTAAGGAATCTTGACATAGGTGTTTTGAATTACTCCTCTTCCCCTTCAAATTTTCTTTAGGATCACGCAGTTGGTTTTTCGATCGTTGTTCCTCAGCTCTTTTCATCCGGTGCATTTCTCATCAAGTCGACTCGAGCCTCTTCATCTTTGAGTTCAATCCTCAGTTGTTTTCTCTTCCCACCCGCCCACCCTTTTCTTCTTGGAGCCGGAGTCCGTAATCGAGTATCCATCCTACTCGTGCGAAGTCTTTGCTTTCTTTCCTCAATGATTTCAACCGGTGTTTTCTCTTCAAGATATTCGTCGTTTCCCCTTCCAAGTTGCCTTTGTTTTTTCCGCCCTTCCACCCTTTTTCTTCCCGGAGCCTGAGTCTGTTTCGACCATCTATTTCATTTGTGTGGAGACTCTTCAGTCTTCCCTCAATCTTTTCATCCAATGAATTCTCGTCTTCTTCGTCATTCTTCATCTCTTTTTCTTTCCGGTGGATTCAATTCAAGTTTTTTGGGTTGATCACATTCTTTTCCTTGGATCAAGTGTTCTCCTTGCTCGTTCGCCTCTCGCCATTCAATCCTTCCGGAGTGTTCAAGACATGTCAGAAGATTCGTCTGTGTTCCAATTAATTCGAGGTTGTCACCTCATTCAAATATTTCAATTATTCCGGTGCATCATCTATCTTTTCAAGAATCCTTTTCAACGGTGTTATCTCTTCAGTGGGCCCTAACCCACAGGTCTTTTCCCAGGATCTTACCTAACTCTTCTAATTTCCCCGGAGTTATTCTCAATTCTTTTCAAAGTGTGACGTAAGAATGGATTTCATCAGTCACATGCCTACTCCAAGATCTCGTTCATATTCTTTTCATTGTTGGCTCAACCTTTTCGGTTTTCATTCTCCCGGAGTGTCTCAGTAATTTCGGTGGTGTTTCTTGTCGTCTTTCTCAGCTTTGAAGACCGAAGAAGAGTTTTCCTCTAAATTTTGCCCGTTCTCTCCAAGATTCGCGGTTCTAGTTTCTTGTTATCCTCTTCATATTATTTCAGTTTGTCAGATATCTTTCTTACCCATCCGGAGTATGTCAGGAGTTGTTTTTTCCATTCCTTTTCACCGAAGGCCATCGTTCTAGAAGAATTCTTCGTCCTCATGTTTCAGCTACCGTTATCCAATTATCCCGGTGTTTTGTTCAAGTGTTCTTTAATTAGCTCATGATCTCTTTGTTCTTTTGCATCTAAATCCCCTCGAGCATATTTTGTTCCTCTAATTCTTCCCGGTGATTCAGCCTCTTTCATCAGTCATTTCCGAATTCTTACGGTGGTTCGTTCAAGATTTTTTTTTTGATTATCATTTCAATCCATTCCTTCTTTCAATTCTACCGGTGGTTCATGAAGACCTTCTCAAGTTTTGTGCTATCCCTTCTCAATCCTTTTCACGAAGAATAAGTAGGATGCAAAATCCATTGCTCGTCATCAATTTATTTTGATGAAGGATAAGCATACAATAAATCTTATTCTTATTTCATCCAAGTGATTAATCCCTTCCTTTGGAGTTTGTTCGTGAGGAATAAATTCTAGTTCCAAGTGTTTTCATCTTTTCTTTTCCGGAGTTCAATTTTCCTCGACTATTTTGTCGGAACCTCCACCTAAATCACCGCAAGGTTTAATCTTATT
Organism: Triticum aestivum; assembly: GCF_018294505.1. NCBI lineage: Eukaryota > Viridiplantae > Streptophyta > Magnoliopsida > Poales > Poaceae > Triticum > Triticum aestivum. The sequence continues at coordinate 326,758,977 of NC_057795.1, read as the reverse complement.
CTTTCATCCTTCATTCTATCTCACCATCCTTTTGTCACCGGAGTTCTTCATGGTGGTTCTTCACGATTTAATTCATTCTGCAAGAGTTCATCAAGTATCTTTCCATCCTCTCAAGTTCATGTTCTATTCCTTCCATATTCAGTCAGAGTTCTGCCTAAATCTTTTTCAGTCTTATTCGTTTCTTATCTCGTTTTAACCTGATAGGTTTCTTAGTCTATCTGATGCCGTGAGCTTTCGATTCTTGTCATTCTCGTCGCTCCTCTCTTCTTCTCAAGTGCTCTCGATTCGTTGCTTCTTCTCTTGAGTTCTTGTTTCTCCTCATCCATTTTCCCTTCCGTCTCGGTCCTAAGATCTCGGGACGAGGTCTCTTGTTAGTGGAGGAGTGTTGTAACGCCCCGGATTCGATGCGCTTGGTGTCTGCCAGTTATTTGCTGTCATTGCCACGTCATTTGCTTGCGTGTTGCATTTTGCCATGTCATCATCTGCATTTCATCTGCATGTTTTTCAAAACTTGCATCCGTTGGGTTTCTGCCGGTTCTCTCCGTTGTCCGTTCCGAGTCCGGACACACTCGCACGCGCCTGCGGCACCTCCGAAATATTATTTTATAAGTGGCATAAAAATGTTCTCGGAATGGGTTGCAACTTGTCGTGCGGTCTTATTATAGTGTAGACAGACCGCCTGCCAAGTTTCATCACATTCGGAGTCCATTCGATAGCCCAACCGTTAAACCTACAACCGCAATATAGCCGGTCTATACGTCGGACGTTTTTGGTATCCGAAAATAGTTGCCAGGCTGCATTTCTCCCCTCTCCTCTCAGCCCAACCCTCTCGTCATAGCCCTCCTAGGCCTGCCTAACCCCCCTCGCATCCGGAACCGCCCGATCGAGATCCGAGGGTCTGAAACCCCTCCAAAATCCCCCTAACCCTAGTACTTACCCTATTTAAACACCCCTCCTTCCTAAATTGGGCAACCCTAGCCCCTAGCCTCCCCTAACCTCCCGCAGCCGCCACCTCCCACCTTCTCCTCGTTTTCCGCGCCGCTCCGGTCAACCCCCGCCACTTGGCGCCGCCGCCGTCGCGCCGTGGACCAGCCACGACATGCCACGTCGCCACCCCCACGTCCCGCAGCCACTCGTAGGCCTCCACGTCGCCACCCCACCTCCAGGCGCGCCTTCCTAGGCCTCCTCGCGCCGCCCAGGGCCCGGTCGGCCCATTCGAGGCCCGACCCGGGCTGGATCCGGGCCGAGTGTCGCCTGCGCTCGTGCGCCCGACCCCGAGCCTCGCTCCTGCAGGTCAACCCGATGGGATCGGGAGCTCCCTGCCGGAGCCCCCTCGCCGCTTCGCGCTGCCGCCATCTCGCTGTGCTCCGCCACACCCTCAACTCGCCGGCCACCTCACCGTCCTCCTCCAGTTCCTCCCCATCTTCCCAGCTCTCTAATCCCCACCGGACCCTTCCTCCCGCAGGTAATCACCACCACCGCCGGAGATACTTGTTGCTGCAGCGCCACCATGGCCTCAGTCGCCGGATCCGGCCGGGGACGAGCTCCCTCGCCCGGATCTGCCCGTTCCCGGCCTCGCATCGGTCGCCGGAGCTCCCCCAGCCTCACCGGAGATCCACCGCCGCCATGTCCCTGCTTAGGACGAGCAGAGGAGCTGCTCGTCCCGCTTGCACCACGACCGCATGGGCCAGCGGCCCCTCCGTGGCCCACCAGCCCAGCCTGCTGTAGCCTCTCCCTCTTTGGGCTGAAGCCCGTGGTGAGATACCCCTATTCCCCGCCCAGGCGACATATTACTATTTTGCGCTCGATCTGTTTTTTTCCAGAAAACTGATAAGTCCCCAGAAACTCATAAAATGTTGCATACTTTGACCTGTTGTAACTTCATGTGTGTGGCTCCATTTGTTGAGTGTAATATGTCAAATTGTTCGCCTCAATGAGTACATGATTTCATTCCATTGCATCTTGTTCATTTGAGCTCATCTTGATGCCTGAATCTTCGTTGCAAGAGTGCTTCATGATGTTGTCTGCTGTCTGTTAACAGAACATGCTCTTTTGTCATTTTTTCCATGATTGATGTGTGCATCCTATGAGGTTGATGTCTAAATGTGTTTTGATCTATGCTATGTCCTCTTTACAGAGGTAGTTACCATTTATTTTTGTGATCAATGTGGTGACTAGCACAAGCATGCAAACTAGGCATCGTGATGTTACTGATTTTAGTCCCTGTTCTACTGTTATTTTGATGCCATGTAAACTTGATGCTACAGAGAGATCTATGCATATTTTGAGATACTTCAGTAAGGGTGTTTTGAACAAGTGGTTATGTGCTATCCATTCATGCCCCTGTTTGCAATTATGGAGTAGTCTAGCATGTCATTTACGTGCTCTACTTTTGCTTCAAAATGTTTCCTGGCAGATTGTTTACATGTTATTCAATTTTGCCAAGGTTGTTGTAGTTGATCCTTGCATGCTATGAACTTGTTCTTGCCTTGGAGTGTTTCATAAACATGTATTCTTGGTGATGCTATGTTTATCTTGTCATGCAATGACTTGAGGTGAGTGAATCGAGCTTGTTAAGTAGTGTACTTGCTGTTGCTGCTTTGCTAGGCTGAATCTGTTATTTCATGATGCTATGTAAACCTGCTGCTATAAGTCATTCTATGCATAATCTGGAGATGTTCACTAAGGGTGTTTTGTTCTACATGACATGCTCTATCCATACATGCTCCTGGTTGCAATTATAGCCTGCTGTAGCTTGTTGTTTCCTTGCTCCAAAGCTGCTAAATAATGTTACTGTCAGCCTGTTAACATTAAGTTCAGTTGTTGCCATGATTGTTGCTAGTGTTCCATGCACCCTATGACCTTGCTATTGCCATGCTTAGCTTCACAAATATGTCTTATTACTGTTGGTTGCCTTGCCATGCCATGTATTGCTCTGTGGAGAGTGGTACAAGCTCACAAACATGCCTTCATAATTCTGTTTCTGTCATGTTTGAATCCGTAATATAACTTGCTATGTTTACATGGGTGCCATCATTTCTTCTGATCCTTTTTGGCTCATGGTCAGTAAAGGACTTTTGATCTATGCATTTAGTAGATTCATGTCATGCCTTTGTTTGCCATTATAAGTTCCTGTAACATGTTGTTTGATAGATCTAAACATTGCAAGCTGATGTTATTTTCTGCAAAGTCTGAAGTGTTATTACTTGCAATCTTGCCATGTGTGTTTGAGCATGTTCTAGTCATTTCTGGAGATAGCTCAGTGTTCATGTTTTGTTCGCTTTACCTGTACATCATGCCCATGCCTTTTGTTTTCTTGTTGAGGCCCTGTAGCATGTTTTCTTGATGCTTGCAATATGCCTAGTTGCTGTTTTGGACAGGTTGTTGCTATAACTTGTATAGTGCGTATGTGTTGCACCGTTGCTCCGTTTTGAGTGTGCTATATATGAAACTTGCTTGTTTTTGTGTGTAGCTTCATATTATCATGTTGCATCCATGTTTTGGAGTGTTTGCTTGATGTTTGGGTGCATTTTGCATCAATGCCATGTTTAACTTGTTTTGCTCATATCTTCTAGGCCGTAGCTCCGAATCTAATGAACTTTATATGTAACTTGACTAGAATCTCGTGTAGATCATCTTGGTGCATCTTAACTTGCTTTCTAACAACTTGAACATAATGTTTATTCAGATCTGGTCTAATTTCGAAATTTGCACATGAGGACTTACCAGAATTGTTATATGTTGTTCCTGGCCTCATTTAAACTTGCCTTGATGTGTTGCCCTTGTTTGCATCATCTCTTGCCATGAGTAGCTTCATGTAGTCTTGTTTTGCATCATGCTTGGTTGTGCATCATGTCTTGTATATGTGTGGTGTGTTTACCTTGTTGTGTGCTTCTTTTCGATAGTTCCTGTTTCATTGCAATCGTGAGGATTCGTTCGTCTACACTTGGTTCGGCTTCATCCGTTCATCTTCTTCATGGACTCGTTCTTCTTCCTTGCGGGATTTCAGGCAAGATGACCGCTACCCTGGATCTCACTACTATCATTGCTATGCTAGTTACTTCGTTCTATCACTTTGCCGCGCTACCTATCACCTGTTTATCAAGCCTCCCATATTGCCATGAACCTCTAACCTTTGACACCTTTCCTATGCAAACCGTTGTTTGGCTATGTTACCCCTTTTGCTCAGCCCCTCTTATAGCGTTGCTAGTTGAAGGCGAAGTTGAAGATTTCTCCATGGTGGACAGGATTTTGGTTGGGATATCACAATATCTCTTATATTATTAATGCATCTATATATTTGGTAAAGGGTGGAAGGCTCGGCCTTATGCCTGGTGTTTTGTTCCACTCTTGCCGCCCTAGTTTCCGTCATACCGGTGTTATGTTCCCGGATTTTGCGTTCCTTACACGGTCGGGTGATTTATGGGACCCCCTTGACAGTTCGCTTTGAATAAAACTCCTCCAGCAAGGCCCAACCTTGGTTTTACCATTTGCCTCACCACCACCTACATTTCCCTTGGGAGTAATTAACCCGAGGGTCATCTTTATTATAGCCCCCCGGGCCAATGCTTGTCTAAGTGTTGGTCCAAACTAGAGCACCGTGCCGGACCATCCCTTGGCAACTTGGGTTACGTCGGTACTTGTACGCTTAGCTTATCCGGTGTTGCCTTGAGAACGAGATATGTGCAGCTCCTATTGGGATTGTCGGCGCATCGGGCGGTCTTGCTGGTCTTGTTTTACCATTGTCGAAATGTCTTGTAAACCGGGATTCCGAGTCTGATCGGGTCTTCCTGGGAGAAGGTTTATCCTTCGTTGATCGCGAGAGCTTATCATGTGCTAAGTTGGGACACCCCTGCAGGGTATAATCTTTCGAAAGTCGTGCCTGCGGTTATAGGCAGATGGGAATTTGTTAATGTCCGGTTATAGATAACTTGACACCAGATCCGAATTAAAACGCATCAACCGCGTGTGTAGCCGTGATGGTCTCTTTTCGGCGGAGTCCGGGAAGTGAACACGGTTTCTGTGTTATGTTTGACGTAAGTAGGTGTTCAGGATCACCTCTTGATCATTGCTAGCTTCTCGACCATTCCTTTGCTTGCTCTCTTCTCGCTCTTATTTGCGTATGTTAGCCACGATATATGCTTAGTCGCTGCTGCAGCCTCACCACTTTACCCCTTCCTTTCCCTTTAAGCTTTGCTAGTCTTGATACCCATGGTAATGGGATTGCTGAGTCATCGTGGCTCACAGATTACTACAACAACAGTTGCAGGTACAAGTTATGCGATGATAATGACGCGAGAGCGATGTTTGCTTGTTTTGGAGTTCTGCTTCTCCTTCTTCTTCGATCAGGGGATAGGTTCCAGGTCGGCAGCCTGGGCTAGCAGGGTGGATGTCGTTTGAGTTTCTGTTTGTGCTTCATCCATAGTCGGATGTTGATCTTATGTATGATGTGATGTTGTATTCATGTGGCATTGTATGCCTTTTGTATGTATCCCCATATATTATGTAATATTGATGTAATGATATCCACCTTGCAAAAGCGTTTCAATATGCGGGTCTATCCTTGGTGGGACCTTCGAGTTCCTTTTGGATAGGGTCGCATATTGGGTGTGACAAGATCGAAAGCTACGCCCCTGGCCATCAGGTCAGATTTGGAAGCCTAAACTTCACGACTGACATCCGCGGAGACTCGATCTTCGATGGATTCAAGCCACAGCCAAGCGAGCCGCACTGTCACGATGGGCATGATTTAGCTCTGCTGCCGGACAGTGCCCTGGAGGCCGCACATGAGTCCACTCCGACCCCTAATTCGGAGCCAACCGTGCAAATCAAGGACGGGTGGCTAGACACCGCCTCGGGGGCTGCAACCTCTACGGTGATGGAGCCGAATACTGACCTTTTCCCTTGTAAAGCCCGTGACTCCGAGGTGCCGGACTCCTCGCCGGACTCCGAACCTCCTGCGCCCCTGCCAATCGAATCTGATTGGGCGCCGATCATGGAGTTCGCCGCGGCGGACATCTTTCAGCACTCACCCTTTGGCGACATCATGAATTCGCTGAAGTATCTCTCGTTATCAGGAGAGCCCTGGCCGGACTGCAGTCAGGACGGTTGGGAGGCGGACGACAAAGAAATTCAAGGCCCACCCACCACCCACTTTGTAGCCACTGTCGACAATCTAACCGACATGCTAGACTACGACTCCGAAGACATCGACGGTATGGACGACGATGCCAAAGACAACCATGAACCAGCGCCTACCGGGCACTGGAAAGCCACCTCAACTCATGATATATATATGGTGGACACAGGGAGCGACAATGAGGAATAGCGGGACGCGGCGAAGGATAATTCCCCCGAAAAACAACCAAAACAGCGATGCAAGCGCCGCCCCAAGTCCCGCCTCGATAACAATAGCACTCATAATGACCCAGCCGTAGAGCAGGGCAAACCAGTGGACGACGAACATGCAAACAAGCAACCATCCGAACAGGATGAATCGGATAATCAACCCATCCCCGGCGAAAACAACAGTCCAGACGATCTTACGCCGGACACACCACCAGAGCATAAGAACCTTCACAAAAGGCTTGTCGCCACTGCAAGAAGTTTGAAGAAGCAGAAACGGAAGCTCAAAACAGCGGAAGACATACTCAGAATGAGGTGGAGCAAAGTACTCAAGACCACGGACAAATATGGCAATAGCCACCAAGCAAAGAGCTACCCAAAGCGCAAGCTGCTGCCCGAATTCGACGAGGAGGCCGTAGAGCCCCCACAATTAAAAAGCAAAGAGGCCGCCTGGCCGGATAGATGACCAGATGACTGGCCAAGAGCGGCAAGCGGCGCCGCACATAAGCCGCCACATGACACACATAAAGAACCTCGCAAACAGGATGGCCCGGTCAGGTCCATTTATGGGCCAAAGAAGAGGGCCCCAGGAAGCAACACAACACGCCGAGTGTTCGAAGATAACGGCACACCTAAATACAGGGGCGCCGCACACCCACTATGTTTCACCGATGAGGTGCTGGATCATGAATTTCCAGCGGGATTCAAGCCCGTAAACATAGAGGCATATGACGGAACAACAGACCCCGGAGTATGGATTGAGGATTACATCCTACACATACATATGGCCAGAGGAGACGATCTCCACGCCATAAAACATCTACCACTCAAGCTCAAAGGGTCAGCTCGGCATTGGCTCAAAAGCCTCCCGGAAAATACCATCGGAAGTTGGGAAGAGCTCGAGGATGCGTTCAGAACAAATTTTCAGGGGACTTATGTCCGCCCTCCAGATGCAGACGACTTAAGTCACATAACCCAACAGCCGGGAGAGTCAGCGCGTAAATTCTGGAATAGGTTCCTCACCAAAAGGAACCAAATAGTCGACTGTCCGGACGCCGAAGCCTTAGCAGCTTTTAAGCATAACGTCCGAGACGAATGGCTCGCCAGACGCCTCGGCCAGGAAAAGCCAAGAACAATGGCCGCGCTAACAAGCCTCATGACCCGCTTTTGCGCAGGGGACAGCTGGCTAGCAAGATGCAGCACCAGCGACCCGAGTACATCCGAGATCAGAGATGGAAACAGAAAATCACGGCGCAGAAAGGATCAGCGCCGAAATAAAGAAAAGAGCCCAAAGAACACGGCGGTCAATGCCGGATTCAAAAGCTCGCGGCCGAACAACAAAACACTGCCTCTTAAGGACAACAGTGACGAGCTATCCAACCTAAACAAAATTTTGGATCGGATATGTCAAATCCACAGCACCCCCGGAAAGCCTGCAAACCACACCCACCGAGATTGTTGGGTCTTTAAGCAGTCCGGACGACTCAACGCCGAACACAAGGGGCTCGACACGCCAAGCGAGGACGACGACGAACCCCACCAGCAGAGCACCGGAAAACAAAAGACTTTCCCACAAGAAGTCAAAACAGTAAACTCACTTCATGTGATAATACGGAATAATAGTGCGGCAGCCGCTAAAGTACGCGTCGCACGGTCCACCCCAGCGGAATCCCGAGATTGGATGTCAAAACCAATTACTTTCGACCACCTGGATTATTCCAGATGTATTCAAAACACAAGATGGACTGCTCTGATATTGGATCCTATAATCGACAGACTACAACTTACACAAGTCCTAATGGATGGTGGCAGCGACTTAAACCTGCTATATCCGGACACAATCCGCAAGTTGGGGATAGACCCCACTAAAATTCGCCAGAGCCGCACTTCCTTCAAAGGAGTGACGCCAGGCCCTTGCACCAAATGCACGGGCTCCTTACTACTAGAAGCTGTGTTCGGGTCACCCGACAACTTCCGTCGCGAAAAGCTAATCTTCCATGTCGCCCCATTCAAAAGTAGCCATCAAGCACTATTGGGACGTGAAGCTTTCGCCCGCTTTAACGCAATACCGCACTACGCGTCTCTTACACTTAAAATGCCCGGTCCATGCGGCATCATCTCCTTACAAGGTCGCTCAAGACCCCGGACACGGCTAGGCGAGTCCGACATAAATAAACAAGGGCTTTCTAGCCGCACACCCCTTCATAAGGGGTTGTCCATATGAACAATAAAGAGCCAATAAAAGCTCAACTCTATTCATTCATTCATACTTTGTTTTCATTACATTTTTTGGCACGATTTCTTTTCAAACTAAGTTCTTCTCTTTTACAGATGAACAACATGCTACACCCGTCCAGGATACAGCACAACTGAGACACAGGCACAGACATGCAGCAGGGACCCGTCGCGAGGATTCTTTTCAGATTAAGATCCTGCGTAAACCTTTCTTACTGTCTCTTGTTGATACACATCCCCCGGGTTTTCTCTTTTAGAATAACCGAGGAGGAGGCTGGCGTTTTGGCATCGGCCGCGTCAGATATTTTCGCCTGTACCTGGACACTAGGGGCTCAGGGCATTGTTCTGCCCGTTGTCAGTGTCAAAACCGGCGGATCTCGGATAGGGGGTCCCGAACTGTGCGTCTAGGCGGATGGTAACAGGAGACAAGGGACACGATGTTTTACCCAGGTTCGGGCCCTCTTGATGGAGGTAAAACCCTACGTCCTGCTTGATTGATATTGATATTGTGGGTATTACAAGAGTGGATCTACCACGAGATCAAGGAGGCTAAACCCTAGAAGCTAGCCTATGGTATGATTGTTGTAATTGTTGTTGTGTCCTACGGACTAGAGCCATCCGGTTTATATAGACACCGGAGAGGGCTAGGGTTACATAGAGTCGGTTACAATGGTAGGAGATCTACATATCCGTATCGCCAAGCTTGCCTTCCACGCCAAGGAAAGTCCCATCCGGACACGGGACGAAGTCTTCAATCTTCATAGTCTTGGAGTCTGGTCGATGATGATAGTCCGGCCGATGATAGTTCGGCCGATGATGGTAGTCCGGCTATCCGGACACCCCCTAGTCCAGGACTCCCTCACCCGTTATCATAAAGACCGAATACCTTAGGGAGTGTTCGACGTCTCGAGTTAGGCCTTATATGCATCAGCTCCGAATCATGTCTTTGGTCAAATGTTGGGTCTGCCCGGCTCCTGTGTTTTGCTGCCTTACGTTTCGTATTATCGGCTAACGCGGCACCAGGAGAACTACTGCGATTGTGCCCCGGTTCGGCCGGGCGAGCACCTCAGTAGAGAAAGCCGAAAACTAACTGTCATGATGTAGCGAGAGACTGGTCAACCACTCGATCGACCTCTGCAATGTTTAGAATTCCTCCGCTTTGACGAAGGACCGCTTCCCGGTCAGGCACACACGCGCCCCAAATCCGGAGAGCGTGGTGCCCCTAGGGGCTATATCGTAGCCCCACCTTCAAACTCCTATGGCTAAGTGAAAGTGATAAAGCATCATAGTCCGGTTGCCTCGTTTGCTACGCTACCACCTCCTTCACAGGACCAAGACGTTGGATTAAGTGTGAAAATGCGCTATTTTGCAAACACCCCCGCACCATGTGCGTGGGGGCTGAAGCCGAAGACTGCCATCTTTCAGGTTATACACAAGTATACATTAACGGACGCACAGGATATACTTGAACGCACAAGTATAAAAAGCGCTTATATTATGAATATCGTTTTACAAACCATAAAGATCATTTGAACATGACATTTTTTGAGCACTGCGACTCTATTACACGAGCACCCCGCAGGACCTCACCAAAATAGTGCTCGACGGGTAACCGGCTCTCGTCCGAACCCCGGGTTGCAACATCGGTGGCATCCATCTCCGTCCAATGTGTCTTCACACGGGCGAGCTCCATCCGCGCACCCTCTATGCATGCCGACCGCTTCACCGCCTTGATATGCGGCACCGCCCCAAGGAATTGCTGCAGTAAGCCGAAATAGCTCTTCGGCTTGGGCTTATCCGGCCACAGATGAGTTACTACATCCATCATCGCCAATCCGGAAAATCTATTCAGCTCAGCCCACTCAGTCAACCGACCGGTCAACGAAAGTGAACGCTCCGGACTGTGGAATTGAGACCAAAAAAGCTCTTCCGTCTCGTGATCCTTTTGACTTCGGAAGTGCACAACAGCATCTGCCGCACTCGCCGCTAAATCCATATAAGGATCCTCTGGACCCCACAGCTGGCCAAGCTGAGCATACTTCTGATCAGTGAACTTCCTGCGCAGCAGAAAGGGCTTGCCAGCCACAATGTCTCCGGCCTGACGCAGCTCCTCCTTTATAGCCCTCATTGCAGAACGGGCATCCTTGGCTTCAGCGGTGGCCTTCTTCAGGTCTTCTTGCTCCGCTAGGCGTTCTTTTTTAAGAACCAAATAGCGGTCGGTAACATCCTTCAGCTTCACGGCCATTCCGGCCGTCTCCTCCCTGCTTCGGCAGTGAGCAGCCCTTTCGGCTTCTAGATCTTCGGGTGCCTTCGAGGCAGCCGCATCACTCCTTCTGGCCTGCTCCTTGGCTTGAGAAAGCTCTGCCCGAAGGTCCTCCACAGCAGCGGCACCATCTGCATTAAGCATACATGTTGTAAGGAAGGGGCATCAGCTCCCTTACTAGGTGACCACGGAGATACAACCTACCTTGTGAGTCGTCAAGTCGTTTTTTGACCAGCGCGATGTCCGCATCCGCAACATCGAGTTGCCGCTTTAGTTCGGCAACTCCATCAGTCCGGCTGGCCGCCGGACTATCCGCCACCTGCATAGGAAAGGCGAAAATTAATACCTAAGAGTATGATCATCGGCACGCCATCGTCTTTGACAACATACCGAGTCTCAGGGGCTACTATCTATACAGGGTGCACTTTTTGTGTAAAACTGTCAAAAGGTATGTCATTTTTACGTACCTCAAACCCTGCCAGCAAACTTCTGACGGCATCATGCAACCTGCCCTCGGCGGATGAAATTCTTTCAATCACCGTACTCATTAATGTACGGTGATCTTCTGAGATAGACGCCTTCTCAAGCAGATCCTTCAGCTCCCCCGGCCATACACCAGTTGGCGCCGAACTCTCCGGCCCTGCCGGACTCAGGGATACCCTCCGTGACGACACCTCAGGGTCGTCCGCCCCGCCTGACGGTGTGGCAGATGGAGGCGTCTCACTCTCCATCATCTCCGGATGAAGGTCCCCCGAAGACGAGCTCAACTAAGAAGGACGGAGATCCGAACTACAAGGTAAAAACTTAGGTTATCCTCAGAAGCAAAAATAGGGATGTCCCTTATTACAAAACTCCCCTTTTCCTACTTACGGCTTGCTGGAGGGCTGATTCCTTAGGGGAGATAGTGCGGCTGGGGGCTCCCCAGACGCAGGACCCTCTGGTGAAGATCTCTTCCCCCGCTTCGAGGCCTTGGCCTCTGGGTTTTCGGAAGCGGTCCTCTTCTCCCACTGGAAGGAGGGATTCTCGGTCCCCCCTTTCTTGAAAGCCTCCTTGGTAGAGGCGGTAGTTTCTCTGTTTTCCCCTTCGCCTTCCTCCGAAGGCGCAACCTCCAGCATCCTGACCAGCACAGGATCCGGCACGGTCTCCGGGAGGGGGGCGGACACCGTATCAGTTTCGCTTCCACTATCCACTCCTATTCAAAGGACGATTGGTTAAAAGGCAAATTCAAGAATACACGAACAAATAGTGTGTCCGGACACAAGGCTACTTACTTGAGCATCCGGGCGATTGCAGCTTAGGCCGGCATCCTTGGTCAATTCTGGACACACTTCTTGTGATCCGAAGAACAATTTGTACATTTCCATGGGCGTAGTGCCCATGAAGTGTTGGAGAGCTCGTGGCCCCTCTGGATTGAACTCCCACAGACGGAGGGGGCGATGTTTGCAGGGCAGAAGACGCGGAATCAGCATAACCTGCATCACTACAACCAGATTGATCTCCCTCTCTTGGAGGTCTTGAATCCGGCCCTGCAATAGGGGTACGTCCTTTGACGGCCCCCAGTTGAGCCCTTGGTTGACCCATGACATCAGCCGTTGTGGAGGGCCCGAGAGAAAGATGGGCGGCGGCTTCTGCCTGCTGCCCCTGGGAGCGGTAATATAGAACCACTCCTGTTGCCACAAGCCGAGCTCCTCCTGGAAAGATCCCTAGGGCCATGGAGCATCGGCCCTCCTGCCTATAACCGCCCCTCCACACTCTACTTTACGGCCCTCGATCATCTTCGGCTCCACGTTGAAGGTTTTGAGCCACAAACCGAAGTGAGGGGTAGTGCGGAGGAAGGCTTCGCAGACGACAATGAATGATTAGATGTGGAGGATGGACTCTAGAGCCAAGTCGTGGAATTCCAACCCATAGTAAAACATGAGCCCTCTCACAAAAGGAGGTGGGACACAAACACGATGCTCTCGCCGGGCTCGGGAGTAGTAATGACTTGCCCTTTGGCGGCAACCTATGCGAAATCTCGTAGGTCAGGTACCTGGCTTCTCTCAGCTTTAGCACGTCCTCTTCCGTGACAGAGGAGGGCATCCACCGGCCCTGTAGGTCGGAGCCGGACATTGCTAAAGGTCCGGGACACTCGAATCTGGGGCTCTGGGTGTTGGAACTCGGGGCGAGAGGCAGATTTGATTAAGGATTGAAGAAAAGAAACGTGCCTTGGTCTCATTATAAAGAGGGAGAATACCAAGAGCCGTCCCCGTAACCGTTTGGGACTCTGTTGGGGAACGTTGCAGAAAACAAAAATTTTCCTACTCGTTTCACCAAGATCATCTAGGAGTTCATCTAGCAACGAGTGATTAGATGCATCTACATACCTTTGTAGATCGCGAGCGGAAGCGTTCAAAGAACGGGGATGATGTAGTCGAACACGACGTGATCCAAATCACCGATGACTAGCGCCGAACGGACGGCACCTCCGCGTTCAACACACGTACGGAACAGCCACGTCTCCTCCTTCTTGATCCAGCAAGGGAGGGAGGAGAAGTTGAGGGAGATGGCACCAGCAGCAGCACGACGGCGTGGTGTTGATGGAGCTGCAGTACTCCGGCAGAGCTTCGCTAAGCACTATGGAGGTAGAGGAGGTGTTGGGGAGGGAGAAGGAGGCAACCAAAGGCCAAGACGTTCAGGTATGAAGTCCCTCCTCTCCCCCACTATATATAGGGGTGCCTAGGGGGGGTGGCCGGCCCTAGGAGATCCAATCTCCTAGGGGGTGCGGCGGCCAAGGGGGGTTTCCCTCCCCCCCAAGGCACCTAGGAGGTGCCTTACCCTCCTAGGACTCTTCCCCTTCTTAACCCTAGGCGCATGGGCCTATGTGGGGCTCGTGCCCTTGGCCCATTAGGCCAAGGCGCACCCCCTTACAGCCCATGTGGCCCCCCGGGACAGGTGGACCCACCCGGTGGACCCCCGGGACCCTTCCGGTGGTCCCGGTACAATACCGATAACCCCGAAACTTGTCCCGATGCCCGAAACAGGACTTCCCATATATAAATCTTTATCTCCGGACCATTCCGGAACTCCTCGTGACGTCTGGGATCTCATCCGGGACTCCGAACAACATTCGGGTAACTGCATATACATATCCCTACAACCCTAGCGTAACCGAACCTTAAGTGTGTAGACCCTACGGGTTCGAGAGACAAGCAGACATGACCGAGACGACTCTCCGGTCAATAACCAACAGCGGGATCTGGATACCCATGTTGGCTCCCACATGCTCCACGATGATCTCATCGGATGAACCACGATGTCGAGGATTCAATCAACCCCGTACGCTATTCCCTTTGTCTATCGATATGTTACTTGCCCGAGATTCGATCGTCGGTATCCCAATACCTCGTTCAATCTCGTTACCGGCAAGTCACTTTACTCGTACCGTAATGCATGATCCCGTGACCAGACACTTGGTCACTCTGAGCTCATTATGATGATGCATTACCGAGTGGGCCCAGTGATACCTCTCCGTCATACGGAGTGACAAATCCCAGTCTTGATCCATGTCACCCAACATACACTTTCGGAGATACCCGTAGTCTACCTTTATAGTCACCCAGTTACGTTGTGACGTTTGGCATACCCAAAGCACTCCTACGGTATCCGGGAGTTACACGATCTCATGGTCTAAGGAAAAGATACTTTGACATTGCAAAACTCTAGCAAACGAACTATACGATCTTGTGCTATGTTTAGGATTGGGTCTCGTCCATCACATCATTCTCCCAATGATGTGATCTCGTTATCAATGACATCCAGTGTCCATAGTCAGGAAACCATGACTATCTGTTGATCAACGAGCTAGTCAACTAGAGGCTCACTAGGGACATGTTGGTGTCTGTTATTCACACATGCATTACGATTTCCGGATAACACAATTATAGCATGAATAAAGACAATTATCATGAACAAGGAAATATAATAATAATGCTTTTATTATTGCCTCTAGGGCATATTTCCAACAGCTTTGAGTTACAAATGTGAGCAACTGCACCGGTATCAAATACCCAGGAGCCACTACGGGCACTAGTAAGGTACACATCAATTACATGTATATCACATATACCTTTTGTTTTGCCGGCCTTCTTATCCGCTAAGTACTTAGGGCAGTTCCGCTTCCAGTGACCGCTCCCTTGCAATAAAAGCACTCAGTCTCGGGCTTGGGTCCATTCTTTGGCTTCTTCCCGGCAGCTTGCTTGCCGAGCGCGGCAACCTCCTTGCCGTCCTTCTTGAAGTTCTTTTTACCCTTGCCTTTCTTGAACTTAGTGGTTTTATTGACCATCAACACTTGATGTTCCTTCCTGACTTCTACCTCTGCTGATTTTAGCATAGCAAATACTTCAGGAATGGTCTTTTCCATCCCCTGCATATTGAAGTTCATCACAAAGCTCTTGTAGCTTGGTGGAAGCGACTGGAGGATTCTGTCAATGACCGCATCATCCGGGAGATTAACTCCCAGCTGAGTCAAGCGGTTATGCAACCCAGACATAGTGAGTATGTGCTCACTGACAGAATTGTTTTCCTCCATCTTACAGCTGAAGAATTTGTCGGAGACTTCATATCTCTCGACCCGGGCATGAGCTTGGAAAACCATTTTCAGCTCTTCGAACATCTCATATGCTCCATGTCTCTCAAAACGCTTTTGGAGCCCCGGCTCTAGGCTGTAAAGCATGCCGCACTGAACGAGGGAGTAGTCATCGAAACGTGCCTGCCAAGCGTTCATAACGTCTTGTTCTGCAGGGAGAACGGGTGCGTCACCAAGCGGTGCTTGTAGGACATAATCTTTCTTGGCAGCTATGAGGATGATCCTCAGGTTCCGGACCCAGTCCGTATAGTTGCTGCCATCGTCTTTCAGCTTGGTTTTCTCTAGGAACGCGTTGAAGTTGAGGACTACGTTGGCCATTTGATCTACAAGACATATTGTAAAATATTTAGACTAAGTTCATGATAATTAAGTTCAACCAATCAAATTATTAGTGAACTCCCACTTAGATTAGACATCCCTCTAGTCATCTAAGTATTACATGATCCGAGTTAAACTAGACCGTGTCCGATCATCACGTGAGACGGACTAGTCAACATCGGTGAACATCTTCATGTTGATCGTATCTTCTATACGACTCATGCTCGACCTTTCGGTCTTCTGTGTTCCGAGGCCATGTCTGTACATGCTAGGCTCATCAAGTCAACCTAAGTGTTTGCATGTGTAAATCTGTCTTACACCCGTTGTATGTGAACGTCTGAATAAAACACCCGATCATCACGTGGTGTTTTGAAACAGCAAACTGTCGCAACGGTGCACAGTTAGGGGGAACACTTCTTGAAATTAGTATGAGGGATCACCTTATTTACTATCGTCGTTCTAAGTAAACAAGATGCAAAACATGATAAACATCACATGCAATCAAATAATAAACGTGACATGATATGGCCAATATCACATAGCTCCTTTGATCTCCATCTTGGGGCTCCATGATCATCTTGTCACCGGCTTGACACCATGATCTCCATCATCATGATCTCCATCATCGTGTCTCCATGGAGTTGCTTGCCAACTATTACTTCTACTACTATGGCTAACGTGTTTAGCAATAAAGTAAAGTAATTTACATGGCGTTTCTCGATGACACGCAGGTCATAAAAAGAATAAAGACAACTCCTATGGCTCCTGCCGGTTGTCATACTCATCGACATGCAAGTCGTGAATCCTATTACAATAGCATGAACATCTCATACATCACATATAGATCATTCATCATTCATCACAACTTTGGCCATATCATATCACAAACCACTTGCTGCAAAAACAAGTTAGACGTCTTCTAATTGTTGTTGCAAGTTTTACGTGGCTGAATTAGGGTTCTAGCAAGAACGTTTTCTTACCTACGTTAAAGCCACAACGTGATTTGTCAACTTCTATTTACCCTTCATAAGGACCCTGTTCATCGATTCCGCTCCAACTAAAGTGAGAGAGACAGACACCCGCCAGCCACCTTATGCAACTAGTGCATGTTAGTCGGTGGAACCGGTCTCACGTAAGCGTACGTGTAAGGTTGGTCCGGGCCGCTTCATCCCACAATACCGCTGAAGCAAGAAAGGACTAGTAACGGCAAGAAAGTTGACAAATCTACGCCCACAACAAATTGTGTTCTACTCGCGCAAGAAGAACTACGCATAGACCTAGCTCATGATGCCACTGTTGGGGAACGTTGCAGAAAACAAAAATTTTCCTACTCGTTTCACCAAGATCATCTAGGAGTTCATCTAGCAACGAGTGATTAGATGCATCTACATACCTTTGTAGATCGCGCACGGAAGCGTTCAAAAGAATGGTGATGATGTAGTCGTACTCGACGTGATCCAAATCACCGATGACCAGCGCCGAACGGACGGCACCTCCGCGTTCAACACACGTACGGGACGGGAGACGTCTCCTCCTTATTGATCCAGCAAGGGGGAAGGAGAGGTTGATGAAGATCCAGCAGCACGACAACGTGGTGGTGGATGCAGGGCGTCACAGCAGCAGGGCTTCGCCGAGACTACGAGGGAGAGACGTAACGGGGGGAGATGGAGGCGCCAGGGGCTGGTGTGTAATCCCTCCTCTCCCCCCACTATATATAGGGGTGCCAGGGGGGCGCCGGCCCTAGTAGATGAGATCTACTAGGGGGGGCGGCGGCCAAGGGGAGGTTTCCCTCCCCCCCAAGGCACCTAGGGGTGCCTTCCACCACATGGACTCTTCCATGGTGGAAACCCTAGGCGCATGGGCCTATAGGGGCTGGTGCCCTTGGCCCATCTAGGCCAAGGCGCACCCCCTACAGCCCATGTGGCCCCCCGGGACAGGTGGCCCCACCCGGTGGACCCCCGGGACCCTTCCGGTGGTCCCGGTACAATACCGATAACCCCGAAACTTGTCCCGATGCCCGAAATAGCACTTCCTATATATAATTCTTTACCTCCGGACCATTCCGGAACTCCTCGTGACGTCCGGGATCTCATTCGGGACTCCGAACAACATTCGGGTTTTTGCATATACATATCTTCATAACCCTAGCGTCACCGAACCTTAAGTGTGTAGACCCTACGGGTTCGGGAGACAAGCAGACATGACCGAGACGACTCTCCGGTCAATAACCAACAGCGGGATCTGGATACCCATGTTGGCTCCCACATGCTCCACGATGATCTCATCGGATGAACCACGATGTCGAGGATTCAATCAATCCCGTACGCTATTCCCTTTGTCTATCGATATGTTACTTGCCCGAGATTCGATCGTCGGTATCCCAATACCTCGTTCAATCTCGTTACCGGCAAGTCACTTTACTCGTACCGTAATGCATGATCCCGTGACCAGACACTTGGTCACTCTGAGCTCATTATGATGATGCATTACCGAGTGGGCCCAGTGATACCTCTCCGTCATACGGAGTGACAAATCCCAGTCTTGATCCATGTCACCCAACATACACTTTCGGAGATACCCGTAGTCTACCTTTATAGTCACCCAGTTACGTTGTGACGTTTGGCATACCCAAAGCACTCCTACGGTATCCGGGAGTTACACGATCTCATGGTCTAAGGAAAAGATACTTGACATTGGAAAACTCTAGCAAACGAACTATACGATCTTGTGCTATGTTTAGGATTGGGTCTTGTCCATCACATCATTCTCCTAATGATGTGATCTCGTTATCAATGACATCCAGTGTCCATAGTCAGGAAACCATGACTATCTGTTGATCAACGAGCTAGTCAACTAGAGGCTCACTAGGGACACGTTGGTGTCTGTTATTCACACATGTATTACGATTTCCGGATAACACAATTATAGCATGAATAAAGAAAATTATCATGAATAAGGAAATATAATAATAATGCTTTTATTATTGCCTCTAGGGCATATTTCCAACAGTCTCCCACTTGCACTAGAGTCAATAATCTAGTTACATTGTGATGAATCGAACACCCATGGAATTCTGGTGTTGATCATGTTTTGCTCTAGGGAGAGGTTTAGTCAACGGATCTGCTACATTCAGGTCCATATGTACTTTACAAATCTCTATGTCTCCATCTTGAACATTTTCACGGATGGAGTTGAAGCGACGCTTGATGTGCCTTGTCTTCTTGTGAAACCTGGGCTCCTTGGCAAGTGCAATAGCTCCAGTGTTGTCACAGAAGAGCTTGATCGGCCCCGACGCATTGGGTATGACTCCTAGGTCGGTGATGAACTCCTTCACCCATATTGCTTCATGTGCTGCCTCCGAGGCTGCCATGTACTCCGCTTCACATGTAGATCCCGCCACGACGCTTTGCTTGCAACTGCACCAGCTTACTGCCCCACCATTCAAAATATACACGTATCGGGTTTGTGACTTAGAGTCATCCAGATCTGTGTCGAAGCTAGCGTCGACGTAACCCTTTACGACGAGCTCTTCGTCACCTCCATAAACGAGAAACATTTCCTTAGTCCTTTTCAGGTACTTCAGGATATTCTTGACCGCTGTCCAGTGTTCCTTGCCGGGATTACTTTGGTACCTTCCTACCAAACTTACGGCAAGGTTTACATCAGGTCTGGTACACAGCATGGCATACATAATAGAACCTATGGCTGAGGCATAGGGGATGACGCTCATCTCTTCTATATCTTCTGCCGTGGTCGGACATTGAGCTGAGCTCAATTTCACACCTTGTAACACAGGCAAGAACCCTTTCTTGGATTGATCCATATTGAACTTCTTCAATATCTTATCAAGGTATGTGCTTTGTGAAAGACCTATGAGGCGTCTCGATCTATCTCTATAGATTTTGATGCCTAATATATAAGCAGCTTCTCCAAGGTCCTTCATTGAAAAACTTTTATTCAAGTAGGCCTTGATGCTGTCCAAGAGTTCTATATCATTTCCCATCAAAAGTATGTCATCTACATATAATATGAGAAATGCTACAGAGCTCCCACTCACTTTCTTGTAAACGCAGGCTTCTCCATAAGTCTGTGTAAACCCAAACGCTTTGATCATCTCATCAAAGAGAATGTTCCAACTCCGAGATGCTTGCACCAGCCCATAAATCGAGCGTTGGAGCTTGCACACTTTGTCAGCATTCTTAGGATCGACAAAACCTTCCGGCTGCATCATATACAATTCTTCCTTAAGGAAACCATTAAGGAATGCCGTTTTGACGTCCATTTGCCATATTTCGTAATCATAGAATGCGGCAATTGCTAACATGATTCGGACGGACTTCAGCTTCACTACCGGTGAGAAAGTCTCATCGTAGTCAACCCCTGGAACTTGTCGATAACCCTTAGCGACAAGCCGAGCTTTATAGATGGTCACATTACCATCCGCGTCTGTCTTCTTCTTAAAGATCCATTTATTTTCTATGGCTCGCCGCTCAACGGGCAAGTCAGTCAAAGTCCATACTTTGTTTTCATACATGGATCCTATCTCGGATTTCATGGCTTCTAGCCATTTGTCGGAATCCGGGCCCGCCATCGCTTCTTCATAGTTCGAAGGTTCACCGTTGTCTAATAGCATGATTTCCAAGACAGGGTTGCCATACCACTCTGGTGCGGAACGTGTCCTTGTGGACCTTCGAATTTCAGTAGGAGGTTGATCAGAAGTATCTTGATCATTATTATTAACTTCCTCTCTAGTCGGTGCTGGCACCTCAGGAACATTTTCTTGAGTTGCGCCATTTTCCGGTTCAAGTGGTAATACTTCATCAAGCTCTACTTTCCTCCCACTTACTTCTTTCGAGAGAAACTCTTTCTCCAGAAAGGACCCATTCTTGGAAACAAAGATCTTGATTTCGGATCTGAGGTAGAAGGTGTACCCAATAGTTTCTTTTGGGTATCCTATGAAGACGCATTTTTCCGATTTGGGTTCGAGCTTTTCAGGTTGAAGTTTCTTGACATAAGCATCGCATCCCCAAACTTTTAGAAACGACAGCTTAGGTTTCTTCCCAAACCATAATTCATACGGTGTCGTCTCAACGGATTTCGACGGAGCCCTATTTAAAGTGAATGCGGCAGTCTCTAAAGCATAGCCCCAAAAAGAAATCGGTAAATCGGTAAGAGACATCATAGATCGCACCATATCTAACAGAGTGCGATTACGACATTCGGACACACCATTACGCCGAGGTGTTCCAGGCGGCGTGAGTTGTGAAACTATTCCACATTTTCTTAAGTGCGTGCCAAACTCGTGACTCAAGTATTCTCCTCCACGATCTGATCGTAGAAACTTGATTTTCCTGTCACGTTGATTTTCAACCTCACTCTGAAATTCCTTGAACTTTTCAAAGGTTTCAGACTTGTGTTTCATTAAGTAGATATACCCATACCTACTTAAATCATCAGTGAGGGTGAGAACATAACGATAGCCACCGCGAGCCTCAACACTCATTGGACCGCACACATCAGTATGTATGATTTCCAATAAGTCGGTTGCTCGCTCCATTGTTCCTGAGAACGGAGTCTTGGTCATTTTACCCATAAGGCATGGTTCGCACGTGTCAAATGATTCATAATCAAGAGACTCTAAAAGTCCATCAGCATGGAGCTTCCTCATGCGTTTGACACCTATGTGACCAAGGCGGCAGTGCCACAAGTATGTGGGACTATCATTATCAACTTTACTTCTTTTGGTACTCACATTATGAATATGTGTAGCATCACGTTCGAGATTCATAAAGAATAAACCATTCACCATAGGAGCATGACCATAAAACATATCTCTCATAAAAATGGAACAACCATTATTCTCAGATTTAAAAGAGTAGCCATCTCGAATTAAACGAGATCCCGATACAATGTTCATGCTCAAAGCTGGCACTAAATAACAATTATTAAGGTTTAAAACTAATCCCGAAGGGAGATGCAGAGGCAGCGTGCCGACGACGATCACATTGACCTTGGAACCATTCCCGACGCGCATCGTCACCTCGTCCTTTGCTAGTTTCCGCTTATTCCGCAGCCCCTGCTTTGAGTTACAAATGTGAGCAACTGCACCGGTATCAAATACCCAGGAGCCACTACGGGCACTAGTAAGGTACACATCAATTACATGTATATCACATATACCTTTGGTTTTGCCGGCCTTCTTATCCGCTAAGTACTTAGGGCAGTTCCGCTTCCAGTGACCGCTTCCCTTGCAATAAAAGCACTCAGTCTCGGGCTTGGGTCCATTCTTTGGCTTCTTCCCGGCAGCTTGCTTGCCGGGCGCAGCCACCTCCTTGCCGTCCTTCTTGAAGCTCTTTTTACCCTTGCCTTTCTTGAACTTAGTGGTTTTATTGATCATCAACACTTGATGTTCCTTCCTGACTTCTACCTCCGCTGATTTCAGCATAGCAAATACTTCAGGAATGGTCTTTTCCATCCCCTGCATATTGAAGTTCATCACAAAGCTCTTGTAGCTTGGTGGAAGCGACTGGAGGATTCTGTCAATGACCTCATCATCCGGGAGATTAACTCCCAGCTGAGTCAAGCGGTTATGCAACCCAGACATAGTGAGTATGTGCTCACTGACAGAACTGTTTTCCTCCATCTTACAGCTGAAGAATTTGTCGGAGACTTCATATCTCTCGACCCGGGCATGAGCTTGGAAAACCATTTTCAGCTCTTCGAACATCTCATATGCTCCATGTCTCTCAAAACGCTTTTGGAGCCCCGGCTCTAGGCTGTAAAGCATGCCGCACTGAACGAGGGAGTAGTCATCGAAACGTACCTGCCAAGCGTTCATAACGTCTTGTTCCGCAGGGAGAACGGGTGCGTCACCAAGCGGTGCTTGTAGGACATAATCTTTCTTGGCAGCTATGAGGATGATCCTCAGGTTCCGGACCCAGTCCGTATAGTTGCTGCCATCGTCTTTCAGCTTAGTTTTCTCTAGGAACGCGTTGAAGTTGAGGACTACGTTGGCCATTTGATCTACAAGACATATTGCAAAGATTTTAGACTAAGTTCATGATAATTAAGTTCAACTAATCAAATTATTAGTGAACTCCCACTTAGATTAGACATCCCTCTAGTCATCTAAGTATTACATGATCCGAGTTAAACTAGACCGTGTCCGATCATCACGTGAGACGGACTAGTCAACATCGGTGAACATCTTGATGTTGATCGTATCTTCTATACGACTCATGCTCGACCTTTCGGTCTTCCGTGTTCCGAGGCCATGTCTGTACATGCTAGGCTCGTCAAGTCAACCTAAGTGTTTGCATGTGTAAATCTTTCTTACACCCGTTGTATGTGAACGTCTGAATAAAACACCCGATCATCACGTGGTGTTTTGAAACAGCGAACTGTCGCAACGGTGCACAGTTAGGGGGAACACTTCTTGAATTTATTGTGAGGGATCATCTTATTTACTACCGTCGTTCTAAGTAAACAAGATGCAAAACATGATAAACATCACATGCAATCAAATAATAAACGTGACATGATATGGCCAATATCACACAGCTCCTTTGATCTCCATCTTGGGGCTCCATGATCATCTTGTCACCGGCTAGACACCATGATCTCCATCATCATGATCTCCATCATCGTGTCTCCATGAAGTTGCTCGCCAATTATTACTTCTACTACTATGGCTAACGCGTTTAGCAATAAAGTAAAGTAATTACATGGAGTTTCTTGATGACACGCAGGTCATATAAAAGAATAAAGATAACTCCTATGGCTCCTGCCGGTTGTCATACTCATCGACATGCAAGTCGTGATTCCTATTACAATAGCATGAACATCTCATACATCACATATAGATCATTCATCATTCATCACAACTTTGGCCATATCATATCACAAACCACTTGCTGCAAAAACAAGTTAGACGTCCTCTAATTGTTGTTGCAAGTTTTACATGGCTGAATTAGGGTTCTAGCAAGAACGTTTTCTTACCTACGTTAAAGCCACAACGTGATTTGTCAACTTCTATTTACCCTTCATAAGGACCCTGTTCATCGATTCCGCTCCAACTAAAGTAGGAGAGACAGACACCCGCCAGCCACCTTATGCAACTAGTGCATGTTAGTCGGTGGAACCGGTCTCACGTAAGCGTACGTGTAAGGTTGGTCCGGGCCACTTCATCCCAATATACCGCTGAAGCAAGAAAGGACTAGTAACGGCAAGAAAGTTGACAAATCTACGCCCACAACAAATTGTGTTCTACTCGCGCAAGAAGAACTACGCATAGACCTAGCTCATGATGCCACTGTTGGGGAACGTTGCAGAAAACAAAAATTTTCCTACTCGTTTCACCAAGATCATCTAGGAGTTCATCTAGCAAGGAGTGATTAGATGCATCTACATACCTTTGTAGATCGCGAGCGGAAGCGTTCAAAGAACGGGGATGATGTAGTCGAACACGACGTGATCCAAATCACCGATGACTAGCGCCGAACGGACGGCACCTCCGTGTTCAACACACGTACGGAACAGCCACGTCTCCTCCTTCTTGATCCAGCAAGGGAGGGAGGAGAAGTTGAGGGAGATGGCACCAGCAGCAGCACGACGGCGTGGTGTTGATGGAGCTGCAGTACTCCGGCAGAGCTTCGCTAAGCACTATGGAGGTAGAGGAGGTGTTGGGGAGGGAGAAGGAGGCAACCAAAGGCCAAGACGTTCAGGTATGAAGTCCCTCCTCTCCCCCACTATATATAGGGGTGCCTAGGGGGGGTGGCCGGCCCTAGGAGATCCAATCTCCTAGGGGGTGCGGCGGCCAAGGGGGGTTTCCCTCCCCCCAAGGCACCTAGGAGGTGCCTTACCCTCCTAGGACTCTTCCCCTTCTTAACCCTAGGTGCATGGGCCTATGTGGGGCTGGTGCCCTTGGCCCATTAGGCCAAGGCGCACCCCCTTAAAGCCCATGTGGCCCCCCGGGACAGGTGGACCCACCCGGTGGACCCCCGGGACCCTTCCGGTGGTCCCGGTACAATACAGATAACCCCGAAACTTGTCCCGATGCCCGAAACAGGACTTCCCATATATAAATCTTTATCTCCGGACCATTCCGGAACTCCTCGTGACGTCCGGGATCTCATCCGGGACTCCGAACAACATTCGGGTAACTGCATATACATATCCCTACAACCCTAGCGTAACCGAACCTTAAGTGTGTAGACCCTACGGGTTCGGGAGACAAGCAGACATGACCGAGACGACTCTCCGGTCAATAACCAACAGCGGGATCTGGATACCCATGTTGGCTCCCACATGCTCCACGATGATCTCATCGGATGAACCACGATGTCGAGGATTCAATCAACCCCGTACGCTATTCCCTTTGTCTATCGGTATGTTACTTGCCCGAGATTCGATCGTCGGTATCCCAATACCTCATTCAATCTCGTTACCGGCAAGTCACTTTACTCGTACCGTAATGCATGATCCCGTGACCAGACACTTGGTCACTCTGAGCTCATTATGATGATGCATTACCGAGTGGGCCCAGTGATACCTCTCCGTCATACGGAGTGACAAATCCCAGTCTTGATCCATGTCACCCAACATACACTTTCGGAGATACCCGTAGTCTACCTTTATAGTCACCCAGTTACGTTGTGACGTTTGGCATACCCAAAGCACTCCTACAGTATCCGGGAGTTACACGATCTCATGGTCTAAGGAAAAGATACTTGACATTGGAAAACTCTAGCAAACGAACTATACGATCTTGTGCTATGTTTAGGATTGGGTCTTGTCCATCACATCATTCTCCTAATGATGTGATCTCGTTATCAATGACATCCAGTGTCCATAGTCAGGAAACCATGACTATCTGTTGATCAACGAGCTAGTCAACTAGAGGCTCACTAGGGACACGTTGGTGTCTGTTATTCACACATGTATTACGATTTCCGGATAACACAATTATAGCATGAATAAAGACAATTATCATGAATAAGGAAATATAATAATAATGCTTTTATTATTGCCTCTAGGGCATATTTCCAACAGACTCACCTTCGATGGAGGAGGTGTGGCAACGGGCGCGGTTGGGTTACCCACGTCCGTATTGATGGGAATCCCAAAATAAGGGGTAAACGATTTCTGCTTCGACAAGACGTGCCAAGGAAACCGCTTCACTAAACGCGCTACGGTGGTATAATAAAAATGATTCAAGTAAAGGCTTGGTAGTGGTGTGATGTCACGGCACAAAATACGTCAGCAAATTGAACTTGTGTACATAATATTCTCTCTATGGTGGTATGTGGAATTTATTTTGCAGAGCCGGACACTATCCTGGTGTTCACAATCTTCTATGAATTATTCGAAGGAGGAACCCACCTTGCAATGCCGAAGACAATATGCGCGCCGGACTCGTCGTCATTGAAGCCTGGTTCAGGGGCTACTGAGGGAGTCCTGGACTAGGGGGTGTCCGGATAGCCATACTATCCTCGTCGGTCGGACTCCAAGACTATGAAGATACAAGATTGAAGACTTCATCCCGTGTCCGGATGGGACTTTCCTTGGCATGGAAGGCAAGCTTGGCAATACGGATATGTAGATCTCCTACCATTGTAACCGACTCTGTGTAACCCTAGCCCTCTCCGATGTCTATATAAACCGAAGGGTTTTAGTCCGTAGGACGAACAACCATTACAACTATCATACCATAGGCTAGCTTCTAGGGTTTAGCCTCCTTGATCTCGTGGTAGATCCACTCTTGTACTACCCATATCATCAATATCAATCAAGCAGGAGTAGGGTTTTACCTCCATCGAGAGGGCCCGAACCTGGGTAAAAACATTGTGTCCCTTGTCTCCTATTACCATCCGCCTAGACGCACAGTTCGGGACCCCCTACCCGAGATCCGCCGGTTTTGACACTGACACATGCCACCAGATCGAGAGCTTGAGTTTGAAATAGATCTTGTGCCCAGAACCGCACCGTTATACAAGAAGTATTACCAGATACCCTCATCAGAATTAGTGGAGCTAAAGAAACAACTTGATGTAATGCTCCAGAAAGGATATATCTGTCCCATCTCTTCACCATGGGGATCACCTGCTATCTTCGTGGACAAAAAGGATGGCAGCCTCCACATGTGTGTGGATTACCGTCAGTTGAATGATGTCACAATCAAAAACAAATATCCACATCCAAGGATTGATGACTTGTTTGATCAGCTCAGTGGGGCCAAGGTATTCTCCAAGATTGATTTATGGACTGGATATCATCAGCTCAAGATTAAAAAGGAAGATACTCCTAAGACCGCATTCACCACTCGAGACGGTCTTTATGAATATATAGTTATGTCCTTCGGTCTCACCAACGCCCCTGCCTTCTTCATGCATATGATGAACAAAGTATTCGTGGACTTCCTCGATAAGTTCGTGGTAGTCTTCATCGATGACATACTTATTTACTCAAGAAGTGAAGAAGATCACAAAGAACACCTCCGAGCAGTGTTACAATGACTCCGCGACCATCAGCTATACGCCAAATTCAGCAAATGTGAGTTTTGGCTCAAGCAAGTTGGGTTTCTTGGGCATGTGCTATCTGCCAAAGGTATAGTCATGGACCCGAGCAAAGTAAAGGATGTGCTCGACTGGTTGCCGCCCACAACCGTATCTCAGATCCGGAGTTTTCTTGGATTAGCCGGATATTACCGTCGTTTCATCGAAGGATTTTCCAAGATTGCTAAACCCATGATGGAGCTGCTCAAAAAGGATAAGAAGTTTAAATGGACTGAAGACTGTGAGAAGAGTTTCAATGAGCTAAAGATATGGCTGACGACTGCACCTGTGTTGACTCTCCCAGATATCTACCGCAGTTTTGATGTGTACTGCGACGCCTCCAGACAAGGACTTGGATGCGTACTTATGCAAGACAGCAAGGTAGTAGCATATGCATCGCGACAGCTATGACCCTACGAGGGAAATTATCCTACTCATGATCTGGAATTGGCCGCGGTGGTTCATGCTCTAAAAATTTGGAGACACTCTCACCGGGAAGAGGTGCCAAATTTTTACGAATCACAAAAGTCTCAAGTATATATTTACTCAGCCAGATTTAAATCTCCGTCAACAAAGATGGCTGGAGTTAGTCAAGGATTATGACCTTGGAATAAATTACCACCAGGGTAAGGCCAACGTGGTTGTCGATGCACTCAGTCGAAAGCCTGTCAGCCTAATGTCATATTGAAATCCTTGCCTCCTAAACTTCAAGAGGAGATTGCTCAGCTCAACCTAGTCATAGTTGATGTTGGCCTTGCTAATATTTTGGAAGTTACCCCCACACTTGAGGAAGAGATCTGCAAGGCCCAGCCAGCTGACACCGTCCTGCAGAAACATGCCAAGAATATGGTAGCAGGACAGACTTCAGATTTCTCGAAAGATCAATTCGGTACCCTGTGATTCCGTGGAAGGATTTGTGTACCCAATCAAGTGGATTTGAAGCAGAAAATCATGTTAGAAGCACACGAATCCTCATATTCTATTCATCCTGGAGGTACGAAAATGTATGGAGACCTTCGACAAATATTCTAGTGGGATGGAATGAAGAAAGACATTGCCTACTTTGTGGCCTGTTGCGACATATGCAACAAGGTGAAGGCAGAGCATCAGAAGCCAGCCGGACTTCTCCAACCGCTGCCAGTTTCACAATGGAAATGGGATGATGTCTGCATGGATTTCATCATAGGACTACCTAAGACTCAGCGAGGCAATGATGCAATCTGGGTCATAGTGGACACCTTAACCAAGGTTGCTCACTTTATCCCGATCAGAACCACATATCGAGCAGATCAACTTGCACAACTATATGTATCCAAAATAGTCAGTCTGCATGGAGTACCCCGAACCATCACTTCTGACCAAGGTTCACTTTTTACCTCTGCTTTTTGGTTACGTCTCCATCAAGCCTTGGGGACAGTGCTGAAATGTAGTACCGCTTATCATCCTCAGACTGATGGACAGACAGAGCAGGTAAACCAAATACTCAAAGATATGCTGCAAGCAAGTGCTTTGGCCCAAGGACCTAAATGGGAAGACTGCCTGCCATATGCTGAGTTCTCGTATAACAATAGCTTCTAGACTAGTTTAAAGATGTCATCGTATGAGGCTTTGTATGGCCGTAAGTGTCGCACTCCTTTAAATTGTTCTCAAACTGGAGATAGCCGTATTTTCGAAACCGATGTCATGATGGAAGCTGAGAAACAAGTTAAGGAAACCAGAGACAGATTACGATTGGCCAAATCTCGACAGAAGAGTTATTATGATGCAAAGCACCGACAGATCAGATTTGAACCCGGAGAACACGTATACCTCCGAGTCACACCTATGAATGGAGTCAAGAGATTTCAGACTCGTGGGAAGTTAGCACCCAGATTTGTTGGTCCATTTCCAGTTACGTCCCGAGTGGGTACTGTTGCATATCAGTTGGAACTACCCCCTGAATTGTCGGACGTGCACAACGTGTTTCATGTTTCACAGTTGAGGCGATGCATATCGCCACCTGCGAAAAAGACTGCTATGACTGAAATAGAGCTGGCAAAGGACTTAACATATGGAGAGAGACCGGTTAGAATTTTGGATCCGATGGAAAGGGTCACTCGCAGTAAAGCCAGGAAGTTCTACAAAGTCCAGTGGGAGCATCACACAGAGTCAGAATCAACGTGGGAACAAGAAGAATTTCTAAAGGCACATTACCCAGAATGGTTTTCCCAAGCAACCG
Source organism: Triticum aestivum (assembly GCF_018294505.1). Classification (NCBI taxonomy): domain Eukaryota; kingdom Viridiplantae; phylum Streptophyta; class Magnoliopsida; order Poales; family Poaceae; genus Triticum; species Triticum aestivum. The sequence goes on along the minus strand of NC_057795.1, from coordinate 326,729,419 downwards.
AATCTCGAGGACGAGATTCATTCTAACAGGGGGAGGTTTGTGACAACCTAGTTTTTGCCCTTTTCTCTTTGCCTGATTTTTAGTGAGTTGGATTTTGAAATTTGGAGTTTTGAATCTTTTCATATGGACTTAACCACTTGGGTAGCCCTTGGCTTTCACCCAAGTGCCTCATTTCCCTCTCTAACTATCATTCCCTCCCTGGTTCACCTCAAAATAATATTTGGAATATTTTTCTTTAATGAAAAATATTCATTTCCTTCTCTTAAACCCTAGCTAGCTCAATGTGCTCCAAAGCAACCCCAATTTTTCTTGCCCATAAAAATTTGAGAAAATTCACAAATATTCTTTGAACCCTAGGGCACCTTTGTGAGCAAAAATATTTCATCACTTTTTGGAATATTTTGGCTATAGAAAATATTTTATGTTCTGGACAGATAGTTTCAACAGCAACTACCATTTTACTTGCTCCATTGTGGCTGATTTTTCTTGTGATTCATCACCTTAGTAGATGATTGCTAGCCTCCAAAGCCCAGCCCCCAACTCCTAGTAGTTTGACCACAGTAAGCTCTCAAAGTTACTGTCCAGAAATTTACCATGTATGAAATCTTTTCTACTGCACTTGAGACCAAACCCAAGCGAGCTAACCTTCAAAACTACCACAAACAACAAGCCAGACATGAAGTTTGGGCTTAGGTCGTCCTGAGGTCAAAGTTCACGCGGTGACCGCATTCGTCTAGGCATGCAGGCATGCAGCCACGCGCTCTGAGTGCCGCTCGAGCCTCTGTTGCACGCGTGCTCGCTTCCCCGCGTGCCTAGCCTTGCCAATCCTCGCCACAATCATCATCTCGACCTTCTTAACTCCCTTCTAGCGCTCGCCGACGCTGGAGCTCGCCACAACGAGCACGGGCGTGGTCTGGCCAACGTAACAGTGTGGTGCACACTATGCTTGTCGTCACCCCAGTGCCCCTGTGCTCGTCCCCGTTCGCCCACAGTCCCCGCGTGAGCTGCGTCGCCTTCTCCCCCTCTCACTGATGTCGTTCATCACTAGGCGCCGTGTCCAGGTGTCCACCAGCGGAGCCCGAACCCTCCTTGATGCTCTGCTATAAATAGAGCCCTCCCCAGCCTCCTCGAGCACCATCCACCACTCCCACACAATCCACGATCGCGTAGATAGCCGTAGCCCGGCCGGGCAGGCCACGGGCCGCCGTCCCCAAGCTCGAGCTCACCGGCGATCCCCTCGGGTCGTCTCCGTAGCTCTAGCCCCTCCCAGGCCTAGGCAACCCTTCCAGGACCTCCGCCACTCTCCGGTGGTGCTGTTCTGCCTGGTTGGAGCCCCTAGAGTCGCCTCCGTTCGCCGTCGTCTTCGTCTTCGGCGACTTCCGCTCTCTGCCTCCGCTAGAGGGGCCGATTCCAACGCCGTCTGACCACCCCTAGCTACTCTACGGGTACGGGCAGGTGCGCCTCCGTCTCCTCTCTTGATCCCTCCCTCTCGTTTTGGCCAAGAAGCCCTCGCCGCTGGCGTGTGCTCTGGCGACACCGCGCCGTCCTCTGTTTCCTTCTCCCCCTCCACCTCACCTGATCAGCGGGGCCTGCTAGTCAGCCACTCAGTACACGCGTGAAGCGATACGAGTGGTGGCGCCCCGAGGCTTTACGCCTTTGACGTCACTCCCCAAAAGTCTGTTTTTATTTAAATTCAAATCTCAATTTATCCAGAGAGCTTCAAACAGCCAAAACACTTTAACCATAAGTCCAAATGAATTGATTCTTTTTGCATTGCGTTCTTTGTACAGAAATCTAGCAGCTCACCAAAGATGGGATTTTCCCCTGCTCTCTAGATTTTCTGATGAATTTCAGAAGGGTTCTTGATATTTTCTTCTTGTGTTTAAAATTATTTTCAGAGGGTGAGGCTTGTCTTGAGGATCACCAGGAGGCTTGTGAACCTCATCTGCACTAAGGCAAGCCACAACAACATTTTCATGGTGCCATTATAATATATGTGATTTTCCTACTTGAATGAATGATTTAATCCATCCATTTAAATCATTATTATGTATTTATATTCTGTTAATTGCTTGTTTTTGTTATTATGCTCTAAGGCAAGCCACAATAATAGAAAGTTTGAAGTTAACTTAGTTGGTAAAGAAACTAGGATTTATTTTCTTGGAAATGAAAGAATCATATGGTTATGGATATAAATAATTAGTGGAGTTATTTTCTTGCATGAGTAAAAATGGTAAAATTTGCTAGAAAAGATTTTGTTTGAAGTGAGGTTTAATCTTAACCAGAGAAGTGTCATGAGTTGTTGATGTTATGCTTAGTGTGGATATAGTTGACTCAGTCATTTCCGTTAATATGTGATGCATATGTTAGTGTTGCATTTCATGGCATACTATGACACCGGTTATTTTCACTTTAAGTTGAACCTGATAATAACTCAACTTGAATTTATCGTTGACCGGGTGATGGTGCCACTGAATCGAGTTTTTCCAGTGCAACCACATTTGCCTTTATGGGAAGGCCTTTATTCGGTTCGTTGGCATGCCTCTGGTCGGTGCCTCCAACGAGGGAAGGTTATCGGCGTGCAGTACCCTGGCCCGGTAAGTAGACATAACTTTGTGTGCCCATTGTTGAGTTTATGGTACCGGATCCCCGCGTGGGATCATTTATGTTTTGGCCACGACGGTGGTCGTTGTGTCTTTGGTAGACACGGAGCCACCCAGGACTAGCCCGGTGGGGAGTGAGTCGGAGTGGCCGAGAGAGTGTCATAGCAATGGAGGGGTTTCGTCTGAATGCCGTTGGTCCACCCGAATGGGTGTGCGAGGCCATGGGTTCCATGGTGTGGGTATAGTGCGCTATCTCTGCAGGGTGTATTAATCTATCGATAGCCGAGTCCACGGTTACGGACACGCTCAAAAGTAGGTCACACCATGGGTCAACATTTAACAAATTTTGCACACTAAGTTACGAACTTTGCACTGTTGATGATGGCGGAAAGGTCATCAGGTTGTTTTAGACCAAGTGTTGGTCGTGGTTGTGATCGCCGGAAGGATCACTGTTTAAGAGCAAATATTGGTCATGGTTGTGATCGCCGGAAAGATCACGAGATATCTCTAGTTAAGACCTTGAGGTTGGTACGTTTGTGATCCAAGAGTGATCACCGTTGGTAAGCCAGTCCGAGGGAGTTATATCGCAAGAGCATGATCACGACATGTTGGATATATTGTTGCATTGTTATTAATTGGTTAATTATCATGATATTGTATGTCATTATGTTTATGATTGTTGTGATCTTGCAACTACATTCAATGTACTGACCTGGCATATCATGCCAGATTTCAGGAAAGTGTCATTGGAAAGGAGTGTCGTCCGAGTCTAGATCGTGTCCACATCGGTGTCCCTGTGCTATGGAGTTTCCGCTACGACGTTGTTCCACTGCCGCGTAGTTGCTATGATTGAGGCCCCTTTATGTTCACTAAATAATGTACATATTGTTCAGCCGCACCAAGTGTGCCGCTTGGCCTCGCCACCTGTTGTAATATAAACTTTGATCCGCTCAATAAAGCGGTTGTTTTCTGTACCAAGATGTTGTGTGTTGCCAGAAGACATGGTCTCTCGGCTAGCAATGCTTGGTAAACTGGTTGCTCTGAGCCGGGGTGCCACAGTGTTTAGGGGGGACGGCCGCCGCGTGGGGTGCTGTCCGGAGGACAGCAACGATGACGATGGTGGTGACAGCGAGCTTGGCCTTGGCGACGTGCGCTCCTCCTCCCATGACGGCAGCTCTTCCTCGGACGAGAGCTCGAGCAGTGGTGGCTACGACCAGCCTCCGCATCGTCGTGCTCGTGTCAAGGATGCCGGTGGTTCTTCCCGCCGCGGGGCTCCAGTGAAGCTGGAGAGGATCCCTGCGAGAAGCTGGGGGCCGGCGAACTTGGACTCAAGGCCGGTGGCCCCAGATCTCCTATGGAAGAACTAGTGGAGTGTCGAGCTACTTTGAGGCGCTGCTTGAGGATGCGGCGCTAGTGCGAAGCTTGTACGCCTTTGGGCCCTCTTTGTTTAGCTTTTCCTTTCTCCTGCAATCCAAAAAAAGAAGAATGTACCCTGCGGGGGCATGTAATGAGCGGTTGCTGCTATGCCTTTTTATGTTATAATTGTCGTCTTGATGCTGTGTTGTAGTGTTTGCAATTTGAACGGTTAAGGTAGGAAGGCTTAGCTTGGTATGTGTAGTCGTCCTCCGCCTCATGAGAACCTGACCTTAGGTACTTGATAGGGCCCCCAAGAGATACGCCCTGTGCCCTCAGGAGGTACACCTTGCGCCCTCAAGAACCGCGGCAGGGCAAAGCTGTCCTTTGAAGGAAGAGAAAATTTGTCGAGTGACTTGCTCCACCTTACACGAGCCCCCTGCCATAGGTTAGCTTAGACCCGATGCACCGCGTCGCGCTGCCCGGGGGACACGGACATGAGGGGTGCTGACGTCAGTGGACTCGATCGAGGGCTCCTCGCGAGGATGAAGCCGGAACAACGGGGTTCAGCGCGGTGTGTGCACACAAAGGCAAGCCCTGGGCGCACACACCTACCTAGCCCCACGCGCAAGGAGCACGAGGAGAAGTGGCGGGCGACTGCCACCTCTCTCACATCCTTAGACCAAAACAGCTTAGAAGAAAACACAACTTGAGGAACCAGCGTTCGAGAATAACAAATCCATTGAAAGACTCCTAAAAAATTGTAAGCAACTTCAGAAAGCAAATGAACATCCGCGTCCGGCACCTAATCTAGTCTTCTCACCAGCGCGGAGCTAAGTGTTTCCACAAGGACGTGGGAGGGAGCCCCCATGAGGCCCCAGGGCGACTCTCAGGAGACTCCGGGGCATGTACAAACCCACTCATTATTACGTGAGAGTGTCACGAGCGGAGACCTTCACAGGCCGGAGACTTTCTTCAGGGGTAGAACTTATGGAGGTGCTGGATGTTCCAGGCGTTCTGGATGGGGACCCCGTCCTATGTCTCCAGGCGAGCGGCGCCAGGCCTAGAGACACGGGCAATCCTAAATGGGCCCTCCCACATGGGAGAGAGCTTATGCAGCCCCTCCATGGAGAGCACCCGCCTCAAGACGAGATCGCCCACCTCTAACGTCCTGGAGCGGATGTTGCGGCAGTGGTACCGCCGTAGCGCCTGCTGGTACCTCGCTGCTCGGAGCGAGGCTTGACGGCGGTGTTCCTTCCCAGCACGAGATCCATCCTCCGCGTGGTGTCCGGCTGCGTTTCATCGAACGCCAGGACCCGCATGGAGCGATGCTTGACCTCATGAGGGAGAACTACTTCTGCTCCATAGACGAGGATGAACGGTGTTTCTCCTATTGGCTTGGTCGCAGGGGTGTGGATGGACCACAGCACGGACTGCAGCTCGTCGAGCCATCCCCTGCCGCAGGCCTCGAGCTTCTTCTTGAAGGTGCGGGTCTTGAGGCCCCTCGGGACTTCCGCATTGGCCCTCTCAGCCTGTCCATTGCTCCGTGGGTGTGCTACTGAGGCGTAGTAGATCTGTGTTCCAAGGTTAGCAAAGTATGTTTTGAAAAGGTTTCTGGTGAACTGCGAGCCGTTGTCGATGATCATGCGATTGGGGACCCCAAATCGGCTCACGATTCCCTTGATGAACTTGATGGTTGATCCAGTTGGGATGGTGCGCATGACTTCTACCTCCGCCCACTTGGTGAACTTGTCGATGGCAATGTAGAGGTATCGGTAGCCCCCTGGCGCCTGAGGGAACGGTCCCAAGATGTCTAGCCCCCAAACCGCAAATGGCCACACGAGCGGTATCGTCTAGAGGCCCTGCACGGGCTGATGGATCCTCTTGGCATGAAATTGGCATGCTTCACAAGAGCGCACCAGCTCTGTAGCGTCCTTGAGCCTGGTGGGCCAGTAGAAGCCGCTACGGAATGCCTTGCCCACCAGGGTGCGCGACGAGGAGTGATGCCCACAGTTCCCACCATGTATGTCCTCCAGCATCTTGAGCCCCTGTCCCTGGAGATGCACCGCAACGAAACGTCATTGGGCCTCCGGCGATATAACTCACTGTCGGATTTCAGGTTCCGGCAGACCCTTGAGGTTTGAACTCTGGGGTGCGCGTGAAGATCTCTCCCTCACCAACTCGCGTCTCGAAGCCTCGCAAGGGATCTAGGCTACACGATGAACAACACAAGGGACGCAAGGTTTATACTAGTTCGGGCCACCATTGTGGTGTAATACCCTACTCTAGTTTCTGGTGTGGTGGATTGCCTCTCAGGCTGATGATGAACAGTACAAGGGAAGAACAGCCTCGCGAGGGATGTTCTTGTGGTGGTGGTGTCCCTTTGGAGGGGTCGATTTCCCATCCCTCTATACTATGGTGGCTAGCCCAATATATAGAGTGAGAGGCCCTGGTCCTCTTCCCAAATATCAAGCGGGAAGGGCACCAACAATTGGCCATTTTGAAGGGGAACAACTAGTACACTTATCCTGACTAAAGTTGTTCTTCGTCTGCCAAAGACTCTGATGATGACGTCGTCTTGGGCTCCACGGTGACCTCTATCCTGCCGCTCTGCTGGTCTTGGTCCTGTTGCACCGAAATGGTAGCCTTTGCCTGATGCCTTGGCCTGTGCTTGCTCCCTTTGCACCAAAGGGGAAACAAGGACACTGCACAGGCCGGCGCCCGCCTGGCGCCTGCCTGGCCTCGATCATCATGGCTTGCATCACGGGAACCTCACAAGGTAGCCCTGCCTTGATCTCTCTGCCTCCTCGCGAGCCAGCCTGACGAGGCTGCTCCTTAGGAAGCTTCTTGTCGTCCGCCACGTGAGGCTTGGCCCCTCACGAGGGTCTTGAGCTTGAGTTGATGAAGATGGGCCGCACTAGGCCATTGCTTGATCCACGCCGCAGGCTGCAGGTAGGCAAGTCTGGGGACCCCCGTTCCCAGAATGCCGATAGTAGCCCCCGGGCCCAAGGCGCGCCCGGACTTGGCTTAGCAAAGAAGCAAAGGGGCAAGTGCGAAGCGCCGCGGGACCTGTCGGTGTCAAAACCGGCGGATCTCGGGTAGGGGGTCCCGAACTGTGCGTCTAGGCGGATGGTAACAGGAGACAAGGGACACGATGTTTTACCCAGGTTCGGGCCCTCTTGATGGAGGTAAAACCCTACGTCCTGCTTGATTGATATTGATGATGTGGGTATTACAAGAGTAGATCTACCACGAGATCAAGGAGGCTAAACCCTAGAAGCTAGCCTATGGTATGATTGTTGTAATGGTTGTTGTGTCCTACGGACTAAAGCCATCCGGTTTATATAGACACCGGAGAGGGCTCGGGTTACATAGAGTCGGTTACAATGGTAGGAGATCTACATATCTGTATCGCCAAGCTTGCCTTCCACGCCAAGGAAAGTCCCATCCGGACACGGGACGAAGTCTTCAATCTTGTATCTTCAAAGTCTTGGAGTCCGACCGATGATGATGATAGTCCGGCTATCCGGACACCCCCTAGTCCAGGACTCCCTCAGTAGCCCCTAAACCAAGCTTCAATGACGATGAGTCCGGCGCGCATATTGCTCGGCATTGCAAGGCGGGTTCCTCCTCCGAATAATTCATAGAAGATTGTGAACACCAGGATAGTGTCCGGCTCTGCAAAATAAATGCCACATTCCACCGTAGAGAGAATAATATGTACACAAGTTCAATCTGCTGACGTATTTTGTAGCATGACGTCACACCACGACCAAGCCTTTACTTGAACTGTTTTTTACTATACCACCTCAGTGCGTTTAGCGAAGCGGTTTCCTTGGCACGTCTTGTCGAAGCAGAGATCGTGTTCCCCTTATTCCAGGATTCTCATCAATACGGACGTGGATAACCCAACCGCGCCCGTCGCTACGCCTCCTCTATAGAGGGCGAGTCCCGAACGGTCACAGAGACGGCTCTCGGTATTCTCCCTCTTTATAATGGGACCAAGGCTCCTTTCTTTTCTTCAATCCCCCATCGAATCTTCTCCTTGCTCCAAGTTCCAACACCCAGAGCCCCAGATTCGAGTGCTTTGGACCTTCAACAATGTCCGGCTCTGACCTTCAGGGCCGGTGGATGCCCTCCTCCGTCACGGAGGAGGACGTGCTAAAGCTGTGAGAGGCCAAGTACCTGTCTTACGAGATTTCGCACAGGTTGCCCGCCAAAGGGCAGGCCATCCCAACCCCCGAGCCCGGCGAGTACGTCATTTTTGTATCCCACCTCCGTCGGGGTTTAGGCTTCCTGATGGATCCTTTTGTGAGAGGGCTCATGTTTTACTATGGGTTGGAATTCCACAACTTGGCTCCGGAGTCCATCCTCCATATTTCCGCATTTATTGTCGTCTGTGAAGCCTTCCTCCGCGTCACCCCCCACTTCGGCATGTGGCTGAAGACCTTCAATGTGGAGCCAAAGATGATCGAGGGGCGTCAAGCAGAGTGCGGCGGGGCGGCCGTAAGCAGGAGGGCCGATGCCCCGTGGCCCAAGGGCTCCTTCCAAGAGGAGCTCGGCTTGTGGCAGCAGGAGTGGTTCTATATTACCGCTCCGAAGGGCAGCAGACAGAAGTCGCCGCCCTTATTCTGCTCAGGACCTCCACGACGGTTGATGTCGTGGGTCAACCAAGGGCTCAACTGGGGGCCGTCAAAGGACGTGCCCCTACTGTAGGGCCGGATTCGAGACCTCCAAGCGAGGGAGATCGATATGGTTGTGGTAATGCAGGTCATGCTGATTAGGCATCTCCTGCCCTGCAAACGCCGCCCTCTCCGGCTGTGGGAGTTTAATCCGGAGGGACCATGGATTCTTCAACACTTCATGGGTATGACACCCGTGGAGATGTACAAATTATTCTTCGGATCACGAGAGGCGTGTCCGGAATTGACCGAGGACGCTGGCCTAAGCTGCAATCGCCCGGATACACAAGTGAGTAGCTCCGAGTCCGTACATACCATTTGTTTGCCTTTCTATGATTTGCCTTTTAACCGATTTCCTTCTAAACAGGAGTGGATAGCGCAAGCAAAACTGATACGGTGTCCGGCCCCCTCCCAGAGACCGCACCGGATCCCGTGCTGGTCAGGATGCTGGAGGTTGCGCCTTGAGAGGAAGGCGAAGGGGAAAATAAAGGAGCTACCGCCTCGCCCAAGGAGGCTCTTGAAAGAGGGGGGATCGAGAATCCCTCCCTCCAAGGGGAGAAGAGGACTGCCTCCGAGGACCCGGGGGCCAAAGCCCCTAAGCGGGGGAAGAAATCTTCGCCAGAGGGTCCTGCGTTCGGGGAGGACCCGGCCGCACAGTCTCCCCTAAAGAATCAGCCCTCCAGCGAGCCGTAAGTAGAAAAAAGGGAGTTTTATAATAAGGGACACCCTATTGGTGCTTCTGAGGATAACTCAAGTTTTTACCTTGTAGTTCGGATCTCCGTCCTTCGCAAATGAGCTCGTCTTCGGGGGACCTTCATCCGGAGATGGTGGAGAGCGAGATGCCTCCGTCCGCGGCGCCGTCGGATAGGGCGGACGAGCCTGAAGTGTCATCACGGAGGGTGCCCCCTAGTTTGGCAATGCCGGATAGTTCGGCACCAACTGGTGTGCGGCTGAAGGATCTGCTTGAGAGAGCGTCTATCTCAGAAGATCACCATGCATTGATGAGTATGGTGGTTGGAAGGATTTCGTCCGCTGAAGGCGGATTGCGTAATGCCTTCAGGAGTTTGCTGGCGGGGTTTGAGGTACGTAAAAATGTTTTGCACATAAAGTGTGCCCTGTATAGATAGTAGCCCCTGAGACTCGGTAGGTTGTCGAAAGCGACAGCGTGCCGAGGATCAAAATCGCAGGTTTCAATTTTCGCCGTTCCTATGCAGGTGGCGGATCGTCCGGGGGCCAGCCGGACTGATGGAGTTGCTGAACTAAAGCAGCAACTTGACGTTGCGGATGCGGACATCGCGCTAGTCAACAGGCGACTTGATGAGTCGCAAGGTAAGTGTTTCTTTGTGGTCACTTGGTAAGGGAGCCGAAGCCCACTCCTTACAACATGCGTGTGAAATGCAGATGGTGCCGCTGCTGTGGAGAGCCTTCGAGCCGAACTTGCTCAAGCGAAGGAGCCAGCCAGAAGGAGTGATGCGGCTGCCTCAAGGGCGGCCAAGGAGTTAGAAGCCGAAAGGGCTGCACACTGCCGAAGCAGGGAAGAGATGGCCAAAATGGCCGTGAAGTTAAAAGATGCTACCGACCGCAATGAGGCTGTTGAAAAGGAGCGCCTAGCAGAGCAAGAAGGCCTGGGGAAGGCCACCGCCGAATCCAAGGATGCCCGTTCTGCAATGCGGGATATAAAGGAGGAGCCGCGCCAGGCTGGAGACATTGTAGCTGGGAAGCCTTTTCTGCTGCGCCAAAGTCTTACGGATCTAAAGTATTCTCAGCTTGGCCAGTTGTGGGGTCCGGAGGACCCTTATATGGACTTAGTAGCGAGTGCGGCGGATGCCGTTGTGCACTTCCGAAGCCAGAAGGATCACAAGACGGAAGAGCTGTTTTGGTCTCAATTCCATAGTCCGGAGCGTTCACTTCCGCTGATCGACCGGTTGGCCGAGTGGGCTGAGCTGAATAGGTTGTCCGGGCTTGCCATGACGGATATCGTGACTCATGTCTGGCCGGATAGGCCCAAGCCGAAGAGCTACTTTGGCTTATTGCAGCAATTTCTTGGGGCGGTGCCGCATATCAAGGAGATGAAGCGGTCGGCCTGCATAGAGGGTGCACGGATGGCACTCGCCCGTGTGAAGACACATTGGACAGAGATGGATGCCACCGCTGTTGCGACCCAGGGTTCGGACGAGAGCCGGTTACCCGCCGAGCACTATTTTGGCGAAGTTCTGCGTGGTGCTCGTGTAATAGAGTCGCAGTGCTCAAAAAATGTCACTTTGAAATGAACGTTTTATTTTGTAAAACAGTGTTTATGATGTAAGCGCTTTTTATACTTGTGCGTTCAAGTAGTGAAATATCTCCTATGCGGCCGTTTATGTATACGTGTGTATAACCTGAAAGATGGCAGTCATCGGCTTCAGCCCCCACGCACAAGGTGCGGGGGTGTTCGCAAAAATAGCACATTTTCACACTTAATCCGACGTCTCGGTCCTGTGAAGAAGGTGGTAGCGTAGCAAACGAGGCAACCGGACTATAATGCTTTATCACTTTCACTTAGCCATGGGAGTTCGAGGGTGGGGCTACGATATAGCCCCTGGGGGCACCACGCTCTCCGAATTTCGGGGCGCGTATGTGCCTGACCGGGAAACGGCCCTTCGTCAAAGCGGAGGAATTCTAAACATTCCATTGGTCGATCGAGTGGTTGACCAGTCTCTCGCTGTATCATGACAGTCAGTTTTCGGCTTTCTCTACTGAGGTGCTCGCCCAGCCGAACTGGGGCACAATCGCAGTAGTTCTTTTGGTGCCCCGTTAGCCGATGATACGGAACGTAAGGCAGCAAAACATAGGAGCTAGGCAAACCCAACATTTGACCAAAGACATGATTCGGAGCTGATGCATATAAGGCCTAACTCGAGACGCCGAACACTCCCGAAGGTGTTCGGTCTTTATAATAACGGGCAGAACAATGCCCTAAGCCCCTAGTGTCCAGGTACGGGCAAGGTCCTCTGACGCGGCCGATGCCAAAACGCCAGTCTCCTCTCTAGTTATAATGAGAAACCAGGGGATTATAGCAACAAGAGACAGTAAGAAAGGTTTACGCAGGGTCTTAATCTGAAAAGAATCCTTGAAATGGGTCCCTATTGCACGTCTGCGCCTGTGTCTCCGTTGTGCCGTATCCTAGACGGGTATGCACGTTGTTCATCTGTAAAAAGAGAGGAACTTAGTTTGAAAAGAAATCGTGCGAAAAAGTGCATAAAAAATTGAAATATAAATTAATAAAGCTGAGCCTATGTGAGCTCATTATGGCTTATATGCACAGCCCCTTGTGAAGGGGTGTGCGGCTAGGTAGCCCCTAGCTTATGTATTCCGGACTCGTCCAGCCGTGTCCGGGGTCTTAGACGACCTTTTAATGAAATGATGCCGCGTGGGCCGGGCATTTTAAGTGTAAGAGACGCGTAATGTGGTATTGCATTAAAGCGGACGAAAGCTTCACGTCCCAATAGTGCTTGATAGCTACTTTTGAATGGGGCGACATGAAAGATTAGCTTTTCGTGTCGGAAATTGTCAGGTGACCCAAACACAACTTCTAGTAATAAGGAGCCTATGCACTTGGCGTAAGGGCCTGGCGCCACTCCTTTGAAGGAAGTGCGGCTATGTCGAATTTTAGTAAGGTCTATCCCCAACTTGCGGATTGTGTCCGGATATAGCAGGTTTAAATCACTGCCGCCCTCCATCAGGACTTGTGTAAATTGCAGTCCGTCGATTATAGGATCCGATATCAGAGCAGTCCATCCTGCGTTTCGAATACTTCTGGAATAATCCAGGTGGTCAAAAGTGATTGGTTTTGACATCCAATCTCGAGGTTCCGCTGGGGTGGACCGTGTGACACCTATCTTAGCAGGTGCCGCATTGTTTTTCCGTACTATCACATGAAGTGAGTTTACTGTTTTGACTTCTTGTGGGAAAGTCTTTTGTCTTCTGGTGCTCTGCTGGTGGGGTTCGTCATCATCCTCGTTTGGCGCGTTGAGCCCCTTGTGTTCGGCGTTGAGTCTGCCGGACTGTTTAAAAACCCAACAATCTCGGTGGGTATGGTTTGCAGGCCTTCCGGAGGTACTGTGGATTTGATATATCCGATCCAAAATTTTGTTTAAGTTGGATAGTTCGTCACTGTTATCCTTAAGAGGCAGTGTTTTATTGTTTGGCCGCGAGCTTTTGAATCCGGCGTTGACCGCCGTGCTCTTTGGGCTTTTTTCTTTATTCCGGCGCTGATCTTTTCTGCGCCGTGATTTTCCGTTTCCATCTCTAATCTCGGATGTACTCGGGTCGCTGGTGCTGCATCTTGCTAGCCAGCTGTCTTCCCCCGCGCAAAAGCGGGTCATGAGGCTTGTTAGCGCGGCCATTGTCCTTGGCTTCTCTTGGCCGAGGTGTCTGGCGAGCCATTCGTCTCGGACGTTGTGTTTAAAAGCTGCTAAGGCTTCAGCGTCCGGACAGTCGACTATTTGGTTCTTTTTGGTAAGGAACCTGTTCCAGAATTTGCGCGCTGACTCTCCGGGCTGTTGAGTTATATGACTTAGATCGTCTGCATCCGGAGGGCGGACATAAGTCCCTTGAAAATTTGCTCTAAATGCGTCCTCAAGCTCTTCCCAACTTCCAACAGAGTTTTCTGGGAGGCTTTTGAGCCAATGCCGAGCTGGCCCTTTGAGCTTGAGGGGTAGGTATTTGATGGCGTGGAGATCATCTCCTCTAGCCATGTGTATGTGTAGTATGTAATCTTCTATCCAGACTCCAGGGTCTGTTGTTCCGTCGTATGCCTCTATGTTTATGGGTTTGAACCCTGCTGGAAATTCATGATCCAGCACCTCATCGGTGAAACATAGTGGGTGTGCGGCGCCCCTGTATTTGGGTGTGCCGCTGTCTTCGAACACTTGTCGTGTTGTGTTGCTTCCTGGGGCCCTCTTTTTTGGCCCGTAAATGGACCTGGCTGGGCCGTCTGTTTTCCCATGATCATAAGTCGGCTTGTGTGCGGCGCCGCTTGTCGCTTTTGGCCTGTCATCTGGCCGTCTATCCGGCCAGGCGGCCTCTTTGTTTTTTGACTGTGAGGGCTTTATGGCTTCCTCGTCAAATTCTGGCAGCAGCTTGCGCTTCGGGTAGCTCTTTGTTTGGTGGCCATTGCCATATTTATCTGCGGTCTTGAGTACTTTGCTCCACCTCATTCTGAGTATGTCTTCCGCTGTTTTGAGCTTCCGTTTTTCCTTCTTCAGACTTCTCGCAGTGGCGACGAGTCTTTTGTGAAGGTTCTTATGCTCCGGTGGTGTGTCCGGCGTGAGGTCGTCTGGACTGTTGGTTTCGCCGGGCATGGATTGATTATCCGCTTCGTCCTGTTCGGACGGTTGCTTGGTTGCATGTTCGTCGTCCACCGGTTTTCCCTGCTCTATTGCTGGGTCATTAGATATGTTGTTTTTGTCGAGGAGGGACTTAGGGCGGCATCTGCGTCGCCGTTTTGGTTGTTTGTCGGCGGGATTATTCTTTGTCGCGCCCCGTTGTTCCTCGTTATCGTTCCTTTTGGGGTGTCCACCATATATACATCATGTGTTGGGGTGGCCTTCCAGTGCTCAGTGAGCGCTTCTTCTTGATCGTCTCCGGCATCGTCGTCCATATCGTCGATGTTTTCGGAGTCGTAGTCTAGCATGTCGGTTAGAACGTCGACAGTGGCTACAAAGTGGGTGGTGGGTGGGCTTTGAATTTCTTCGTCGTCCGCATCCCAACCATCCTGGCCGTAGTCCGGCCAGGGCTCTCCGGATAGCGAGAGATGCTCTAGCGATTTCAGGATGTCGCCAAAGGGTGAGTGCTGAAAGATGTCCGCAGCGGTGAACTCCATGATCGGCGCCCAATCAGATTCGATTGGTAGGGGCGTAGGAGGTTCAGAGTTTGGCAGGGAGTCCGGAACCTCGGAGTCACGAGCTTTATAAGGGACGAGGTCAGTGTTCGGCTCCATCGCCGTGGAAGTTGCAGCTCCCGAGGCGGTGTCCAGCCACCCGTCCTCGATCTGCGCGATCGGCTCCGGACTATGGGTCGGAGCGGATTCGTGTGCGACCTCCAAGGTACTGTCCGGCGGCAGAGTTAGATCATGCCCATCGTGACAGTGCGGCACGCTCGGCTGCGGCTCGGATCCATCGAAGATCAAGTCTCCGTGGATATCGGCCGTGAAGTTTAGGCTTCCAAACCTGACCTGATGGCCAGGGGCGTAGCTTTCGATCTGCTCCAGATGGCCAAGTGAATTGGCCCGCAGTGCGAAGCCGCCGAATACGGAGATCTGTCCGGGGAGAAAAGTCTCACCCAGGACTGCGTTGTCGTTTGAAGAAGCCATCAAGCCTATCGGTGACGGCACAGAGGAACTCTCAATGAAAGCACCAATGTCGGTGTCAAAACCGGCGGATCTCGGGTAGGGGGTCCCGAACTGTGCGTCTAGGCGGATGGTAACAGGAGACAAGGGACACGATGTTTTACCCAGGTTCGGGCCCTCTTGATGGAGGTAAAACCCTACGTCCTGCTTGATTGATATTGATGATGTGGGTATTACAAGAGTAGATCTACCACGAGATCAAGGAGGCTAAACCCTAGAAGCTAGCCTATGGTATGATTGTTGTAATGGTTGTTGTGTCCTACGGACTAAAGCCATCCGGTTTATATAGACACCAGAGAGGGCTAGGGTTACATAGAGTCGGTTATAATGGTAGGAGATCTACAAATCTGTATCGCCAAGCTTGCCTTCCACGCCAAGGAAAGTCCCATCCGGACACGGGACGAAGTCTTCAATCTTGTATCTTCATAGTCTTGGAGTCCGGCCGATGATGATGATAGTCCGGCTATCTGGACACCCCTAGTCCAGGACTCCCTCGGGCCCCAACAGCCTGCGGCCTCGGGCGCCGCGTGGCGGTTGATTGGACATGGGCGTCTCCGCTTCCCCACGACGCCTCGGCAACCGTCGACAAGACAAGTCCTTGCATGCAAAACGAGTCATGATTACCTGTGATCGTGGAGGCCGACGGTTGGCTTCCTCCAGCTATAAGTACGGAACGGCGTGAGCCCTTCCAGTCCGTCTTCCCTTGCTCCACCTCTTCTTCTTCTCCTCCCCCTTGATTCGTCGCGTCTCATGGCGCCCACGAAGAGGTTTTCGGCCGCGGAGAAGGGGAAAGCCCGCCGGGAGGGGCCTGACTCTCCTCCAGCCAAGTGCGGCCGGGGCCGCCCTCGCAAGTAACCCGTGACTCTTGCGAAGGCCACCCGGGGCCTCGGCGGAAGCCACTTGATCGGCGGGGTGAGACGCATCATGGCTGCGCGGCCTCCCCGCCCTCGATTCCACTCTACGGAGGTGCTACCGGAGTTCCTCGTCTGGTCGGAGGATCGGTCCAGGACCTGGCTTCAGCTCCCTCGCTTCTTTGCCGACGAGCTGCCGGCTGGCGCCACGAGCGGGCTATGGCTCCAGGCAGATGGCTGCTGCAGCAGGGCCTCTTGAGTGGCGGTGGAAGTTTCAACTGCCGGGAACGTGGCGCTGACTCGTGGCTGGCAGATGTTTTCCCGCGTGCATGGCCTCGGCCAGCGATGCACTCTCCACTTCAAGTTCGACGGCGACGCCACCCTCTTCGTGAGGGCGTTTGGGGAGACGGCCGCCGCGTTGGGTGCTGCCCCGAAGGTGACGACGACGGCCGGATGCTCATCCTTAGCGACGGCAGCGGCGAGGACGTGGTTGGGCACGCGCCCTGCGGCGCCCGCAGCTCTCCAAGCTTCAGCGAGTCCCCCTCCGACGGCAGCTCCTCCAGCGGCGGCCTGGACCAGCCGCCGTGCTCGCTTCGAGGGGGGAGGTGGATCGTCCAACCGCCGCGCCCAGGTGAAGCGTGAAGGGGAGACCGCTTGAGCTCCTAAGGGTGGCGCAGATCTTCTACTTCGGGCTGTAGCCGGTCAAACCACCTATTTTGTTTTATCTGCATAGAGGGAGATGTACGGAGCCCTGCAGGGGCGTGCGAGACTATCGCCTTTAATTATCATGTTGTTCCTATTGTTTCTGTGTTGTGCTATGGTGCCGCGTGCTCATGCGTAAGAACAACTTAGCTCAGTAGAAGGGCTTGTAGCGGCATTAGTCTCGGGAGGCCCCGGCCAAAGGCCATGTCACGGGTCTCAGATCCTGCAAAAGAAACTTGCCGGAAGGTTAGGTTTTAGTCCCCGGCCGCTGAGGTGGCCAGCTCGGGCCCGGCGTTTGTGTCGTGATGCCCGTGGGGCATTGACTGGGAGGAGTGCTCCCGCAGGGAACTTAGGTCGAGGAGCCTCACGACACTAAACCAAGCGACGCTCGCGAGGGTGCCCGCGCAGCCTCCCTCGCGAGGGTTTGCGAAAGGAAAGCAGGTCCAAGTGAAGAGCAAAGACGAAAACACGGGTTGGGCACCGCACGACACTAAAAGCAACTCCAACTAAAGCTTGAAACAAAGAAGAGCTAACCAACTACAGAAAGCAAATGAAAAGACGCGTCCGGCACCTAATCTAGTCTTCGACGTCTTCTCACCAGCGTGGAGCTAAGTGCTTCCAGTAGGCGTGGGCGGGAGCCCCCGAGGCCCAGGGGCGGCACTCTGGAGACTCTGGGGTGTGTACAGCCCCACTCATTATTACGTGAGAGTGTCACAGGCGGCGAGCTTCACAGGCATTGGCCTTCTTCACAGGCACCGGGCCTTTTCCAAAGCGGCAAGCTTCACAGGCATTGGCCTTCTTCACAGGCACCGAGCCTTTTCCAAAACGGCAAATTTCACATGCATTGGCCTTCTTCACAGGCACCGGCCCTTTTCCAAAACGGCAAACTTCACAGGCATTGGCCTTCTTCACAAGCACCGGGCCTTTTCCAAAACGACAAACTTCACAGGCATTGGCCTTCTTCACAGGCACCGGGCCTTTTCCAAAATGGCAATCTTCACAGGCATTGGCCTTCTTCATAGGCTCCGGGCCTTTTCCATAGGCACTGGGCCTCGCTCAAGGGTAGAACCTCCGGAGGTGTTGAATGTTCCATGCGTTTGGGATGGGCACCCTCTCCTAGGTCTCCAAGCGCGCGGAGCTGGGCCTGGAAACATGAACAACCTTGAACGGGCCCTCCCACATGGGAGAGAGCTTGTGCAGCACTTCCCTAGAGAGGACCCGTCTGAGCACGAGGTCCCCAACCTCAAGGGTCCTGGGGCAGATGTTGCGGCAGTGGTACCATCGCAACGCCTGTTGATATCTCACCGCCCGCAGGGCGGCCTCCCGACGGCGTTCCTCCCCCAGCACGATATTCGTCCTTCGCATGGCGTCCAGTTGCGATTCGTCGAACACCGGGACCCGCGCGGAGCGATGCTTGACCTCGTGAGGGAGGAGAGCTTCAGCTCCGTATACGAGGAAGAATGAACTTTCTCCAATTGACTTTGTTGCGGTCGTGCGGATAGACCACATCATAGACTGGAGCTCGTCGTATCAGCCCCTGCCGCAGGCCTCCAGCTTCTTCTTGAAGGTCCTGGTCTTGAGGCCCTTCAGGACCTCCGCGTTGGCTCGCTCAGCCTGGCCGTTGCTTCGAGGATGTGCCACTGAAGCGTAGCATATCTGCATTCCAAGATTAGCACAGTATGTTTTAAAGAGATTGCTGGTGAACTATGAACCGTTGTTGGTGATGCTGCGGTTAGGCACCCCAAATCGGCTCACGAGGCCCTTGATGAACTTGACTGCGGAGCCAGCTGGGATGGTGCGGACAACTTCCACCTCCGCCCACTTGGTGAATTTGTCGATGGCGACGTAGAGGTAGCGATAGCCCCCTCGCGCTCGAGGAAACGGGCCCAGAATGTCCAGCCCCCAAACCGCGAATGGCGATGAGAGAGGTATGGTCTGCAGGCCCTGAGCCGGCTGATGGATCTACTTGGCGTGGAATTGGCAGGCTTCACATGCCTTCACCAGCTCGACGGCGTTTGTCGGTGTCAAAACCGGCGGATCTCGTGTAGGGGGTCCCGAACTGTGCGTCTAGGAGGATGGTAACATGAGACAAGGGACACGATGTTTTTACCCAGGTTCGGGCCCTCTCGATGGAGGTAAAACCCTACTCCTGCTTGATTGATATTGATGATATGGGTAGTACAAGAGTAGATCTACCACGAGATCAGAGAGGCTAAACCCTAGATGCTAGCCTATGGTAGGATTGTTGTTCGTCCTACGGACTAAAACCTTCCGGTTTATATAGGCACCAAAGAGGGTTAGGGTTACACAGAGTCGGTTACAATGGTAGGAGATCTACATATCTGTATCGCCAAGCTTGCCTTCCACGCCAAGGAAAGTCCCATCCGGACACGGGACGAAGTCTTCAATCTTGTATCTTCATAGTCCAAGAGTCCGGCCAAAGGCTATAGTCCGGCCAAAGGCTATAGTCCGGCCATCCGGACACCGCCTAATCGAGGACTCCCTCGGTAGCCCCTGAACCAGGCTTCAATGACGACGAGTCCGGCACGCATATTGTCTTTGGCATTGCAACGCGGGTTCCTCCTACGAATACTTGATAGAAGATTTTGAACACAAGGACAGTGTCCGGCTCTATGAAATACTTTGTAGAGAATAATATTTACACAAATTCAATCTGCTGACGTATTCCATGGCGTGACATCACACCACGGCCAAGCCTTTATTCGAATCGCTTTTACTATCCCTCCTCAGCGCGTTTAGCGAGGCGGTTTCCTTGGCACGTCTTGTCGAAGCAGAGATCGTGTCCCCTTATTCCGGGATTCTCATCAATAAGGGCATGGGTAACCCAACCGCGCCCGTTGGCATGTCTCCTCTATCGAAGGCGAGTCCCGAAGGGTCACGGGGAAGGCTCTTGGTATTCAACCTCTTTATAAAGAGACCAAGGCTCCACTCCTTACTTTCAATCTCGATCGAATCTGCCCCTTGCCTCGAGTTCCAACACCCAAAGCTCCAGATTCAGGCGCTTCAGACCTTTGATGATGTCCGGCTCCGACCTGCAAGGCCGGTGGATGCCTTCCTCCGTTATGGAAGAAGACGTGCTAAAGCTAAGAGATGCCAGGTATCTAACCAGCAAAATTTCGCATCGGTTGCCTGCCCAAGGGCAGGTTATTCCCACTCCCAAGCCTGGTGAAAGCATGGTGTTCGCGTCTCACTTCCTTCGGGGGCTAAGGTTCCTGATGGACCCCTTCGTGAGGGGGCTCATGTTTTACTATGGGTTGGAATTTCATGACTTGGATCCAGAGTCCATCCTCCACATCTCATCGTTCAGTGTCGTATGCGAAGCCTTCCTCCGCATTACCCCTCACTTCGGATTGTGGCTCAAGACCTTCAAGGTGGAGCCGAAGATGATCAAGGGGCAGCAGGCAGAGTGCGGAGGGGCTGTTATAAGCAAGAATACTGATGCTCCATGGCCTGAGGGCTCTTTTCAAGAGGAGCTCAGCCTATGGCAACAAGAGTGGTTTTATATCACAGCTCCCAGGGGCACCAAATGGGTGGCGCCACCTGCCTTTCGCTCGGGTCCTCCACCGCGGCTGGCGTCATGGGTCAATAAAAGACTTGACTGGGGGCCGTCCAAGGACGTGCCCTTGTTGCAGGGCCGCATTCAAGATCTCCTAGAGAGAGACATCACTCTGGTCGTAGTAGCGCAGGTCATGCTGATTCGTCGCAACCTGCCCTGCAAACGTCGCCCCCTCCGCCTGTGGGAATTTAACCCGGAGGGACCACGAGCTCTCCAACATTTTATGGGCGCGACGCCCATGGAGATGTACAAGCTTTTATTCGGATCACAAGCAATGTGTCCGGACTTGACCGAGGACGCAGGTCTGAGCTGCAATCACCCGGATACTCAAGTAAGTAGCCCCGTACCCGGACATGCTATCCCATATTTATCATGAATTTGGCCTCAAAAGAGCTGTCCCTTGAACAGGAGTGGATAGCGAAAGCAAAGTTAATCAGGTGTCCGGCCCCCCTCACTAAGACCACGCCGGATCCCGTGTTAACCAGGATGCTGGAGGTTGCGCCTTCGAAAGAAGGTGAAGGGGGGAACAAGGAAGCTACCGCCTCCGTGAAGGAGGCTGTCAGGAAAGGGGGGATCGATAATCCCTCCCTCCAAGGGAAGAAGAGGACCGCCTCTGAAGACCCGGAGACCATGGTCTCAAAACAGGGGAAGAAATCTTCCTCAGAGGGTCCTGCGCCGAGAGATGCCTCAGCTGCATTATGCCCCCAAGGAGATCAGCCCTCCACCGAGTCATAAGTAAAAAGGGGAGTTTTTCTAAAATAAAGGATATCCCTGCCCTACTTCTAATGAAGATAACCGAAATTTTACCTTGTAGTTCGGATCTCAGCCCTTCTCACCAGAGCTCATCTTCGGGGGATCTTCGTCCGGAGATGATAGAGAGCGAAACGCCTCCCCCTGCCGTACCGTCTTGCGAGGCGGGTGACCCTGAGGTGTCGTCGCGGAGGGTTTCTCCGAGTCCGACGGAGCCGGAAGGCAGTCATATGTCCCATCAAAGCCCTCTGCGTCCGGCCTTCGAAAAAGGCCATCGGACGAGTCTGGCACCACCTGGTGTACGGTCGGAGGAGCTGAAGGATCTGCTCGGGCGAGCATCTATCTTAGAAGATCACCGTGTGTTAATGGGTACGGTGATTGAAAGGATTTCATCCGCTGAGATCGGTTTGCACGAAGCCGTCAAAAGTTTATTGATAGGTTTTGAGGTATGCAAAATGATGTACCTTTTCATAGTTCCGCATATAAGATGTGCCCTGTGTAGATAGTAGCCCCTGAGGCTCGGTGTGTTGTCAAAAATGACAGCGCGCCGAGGATCATAATCCCAGGTATAATATGTCGCCCTTCCTATATAGGTGGCGAAGTGTCCGGTGGCTAGCCCGACTGATGAATTTGCCGAACTAAAGTGGCAACTTGACGTGGCGGATGCCAACATCGCGCTTGTCAATAAGCGGCTTGATGATTCCCAAGGTATGTGATTTCTCCGCGGACACCTCGTAAGGGAGCTTGATGCCCGTGCCTTACAACATGTATGCTTGACGCAGATGGTGCCACTGCCATGGAGAACCTTCGGGCGGAGCTCCCCCGAGCCAAGGAGCAGGCCAGAAAAAGTGATGCGGCTGCCTTAAAGGCGGCCGAAGAGCTAAAAGCTGAACAGGCTGCTCACTGCCGAAGCAAGAAGGAAATGGCCGAGATGGCCGTGAAGTTGAAGAATGCTGCCGACCGCTGCAAGCTTCTTGAAAAGGAAGATCGAGCGGTGCAAGAGGACCTGAAGAGGGCCACTACCGAGGCCAAGGATGCTCAATCTGCGATGAGAGCTATGAAGGAGGAGCTGCATCAGGCCGGAGATATCGTAGCTGGAAAGCCCTTCCTGTTGCGGAGGAAGTTCACGGATCCTAAATATGCTCAGTTGGACAGGCTGTGGAGTTCGGAGGATGCTTATCTGGACTTGGCGGCAAGTGCCGCGGATGCGTCCGAACACTTCCTTGATCAAAAGGATCATGAAATGGAAAAGGTGTTTTGGTCGCAGCTCCATAATTTAGAGCGCCCTCTTCCATTAACCGATCGCTTGGCCGAATGGGCGGAGCTGAATAGGTTATCTGGACTTGCCATGAAGGATGTCATGAGTCTTTTGTGGCCGAAAAGGCCCGAGCCGAAGAGTTATTTTGGCTTGGTGCAATAGTTCCTTGGTACGGTGCCGCACGTCAATGCAATGAGGAGGTCGGCATGCATAGAGGGTGCGCGGATGGCTCTTGCCCGTGTC
Source organism: Triticum aestivum (assembly GCF_018294505.1). Classification (NCBI taxonomy): domain Eukaryota; kingdom Viridiplantae; phylum Streptophyta; class Magnoliopsida; order Poales; family Poaceae; genus Triticum; species Triticum aestivum. Next base: position 326,707,012 of record NC_057795.1, on the reverse strand, counting down.
AAGACATACTGGGCAGAGATGAAGGCCACCGATGTTGCATCCCCAGATTCGGACGAAAGCCGAGTACCTGTCGAGCAATATTTTCAGGAAGTTCTGCAGGGCGCTCATTTAATAGAGACGCAATGTTCGAAGGATATTATGTTCGAATAACATGTATTATTGTGAAACAATGTATCGATGGAATATAAAAGCTTTTTATACTTGTGCCTTTCAAGAATTAAAATACCTCCTGTGCGGCCGCTAATGTATATGTATATATAACCTGAAAGATGGCAGTCTTCGGCTTCAGCCCCCACGCATATAATGCGGGGGTGTTTGCAAAAGGCGCATTTTCACACTTGATCCAACGTCTTGGTCCTATAAAGGAGGTGGTAGTGCAGCAAACTAGGCAACCGGTCTATAATGCTTTATCACTTTCACTTAGCCATAGGAGTTTGACAATGGGGCTACTATATAGCCCCTAGGGGCACCGCGCTCACCCGAATTTGGGGCGCGTATGTGCCTGACCGAGAAACGGCCCTTCGTCAATGCGGAGGAATCCTATAGATTCCGGTAGGTCATCGAGTGGTTGACCAATCTCACGCTATATCATGACAGTCAGTTTTCGGCTTTCTCTACTGAGGTGCTCACCTGGCCGAACCGGGGCCCAATCACAGTAGTTCTCCTGGTGCCGCCTTAGCCGATAGAGCGGAACGTAAGGCAGCAAAACACAGGAGTCGGGCAAACCCAACATTTGACCAAAGACATGATTCAGAGCTGATGCATATAACGCCTAACTCGAGATGCCGAACACTCCCTAAGGTATTCGGTCTTTATGAAAACAGGATGAACAACGCCCTTGGTAATAAGCCCCTAATGTCCAGGTACGCGCAAAATTTTGACGTGGCCCATGCCAAAACGCCAGCCTCCTCCTTGGTTATGGCTAGAAACCAGGGGATGTGTATCAACAAGAGACAGTAAAAAAGGTTTACGCAGGGTCTTAATCTGAAAAGAATCCTTGTCACGGCCTACTGCACGTTTGCGCCTGTGTCTCCGTTGTGCCGTATCCTGGACGGGTGTAGCACGGTGTTCATCTGTAAAAGAGAGGAACTTAGTTGAAAAAGATCGTGCGAAAAATGTACATTATATTAAATAAACAAAGTACAATTCAAAAAATGAATAAGATTGAGCTTTATTCTCTCTTGTTGTATAGGCGCGGAGCCCCTAGTGTGGGGGTATGCGGCTAGTAAGCCCTTGTATGTTTATGCCGGACTCGTCTAACCGTGTCCGGGGTCTGGATGACCTGTTTAGGTGCTTCAATTAGTGAAGCCGGTTTAGTGTGTGGCTTTCAAGGCAGTCACACAATCTTCCGCGCTCGAGGAACACTCGATATTTCCCTTTAAGGAGATGATGCCTCGCGGACCGGGCATTTCAAGTGTAAGGGATGCATAATGCGGTATTGCATTAAAGCAGGCGAAGGCTTCGCGTCCCAGTAGTGCTTGGTAGCTACTTGTAAATGGGGTGAGGTGGAAGGTTAACTTTTCGCGGCGGAAGTTGTCGGATGAGCCGAACACAACTTCTAGCAGTAGAGAGCCCATACAATGGGCATATGAGCCTGGCATTACCCCTTGAAAGGAAGTGTTGCTATGGCAAATTTTGGTTGGGTGTATCCCCATTTTGCGGATTGTGTCCTGGTATAGAAAGTTTAGATCACTGCCGCCGTCCATTAGGACTTGTGTAAATTGGAGTCCATCAATTATCGGATCTAATATCAAGGCAGTCCATCCTGCATTCCGGATACTTCTAGAGTAATCCTGATGGTTGAAGGTGACTGGTTTTAACAACCAGTGGGGGGACTCCTCTGGGATAGGCCGTATGGCGCATACCTCTATGGGCGCCGCTCTATTTTTCCCTTTTGTCACGTGAAGTGAGTTTACTGTTTTGACTTCTTGTGGGAAATTCTTTTGTTTTTCGGTGCTCTGCTTGTGGGGTTCGTCATCATCCTCGCTTGGTGTGTCGAGCCCCTTGTGTTCGGCGTTGAGTTTGTCGAACTGCTTGAAGACCCAACAATCTCTGTGGGTATGGTTTGCAGGCTTCCCGAGAGTACTGTGGATTTGGCATATCTTGTCCAAGATTTTGTTTAAGTTAGATAGCTCATCCCTATTATCCTTAAGGGGCAGATTTTTATGATTCTGCCGAGAGCTCTTGAATCCGGCGTTGACTGCCGTGCTCTTCGGGCTGTTTCCCTTGGTCCGGCGCTGGTCTTTGCTGCGTCGCGGTTTTCCGTTTCCATCCCTGACTTCAGATGTACTTGGGTCGCTGGTACTACATCTTGCTAGCCATCTATCCTCTCCCGCGCAAAAGCGGGTCATGAGGCTTGTTAATGCGGCCATTGTTCTTGGCTTTTCTTGGCCGAGGTTTCTGGCGAGCCATTTGTCTCGGACGTTGTGTTTGAAAGCTGCTAAGGCTTCGGCGTCCGGACAGTCGACTATTTGGTTCTTTTTAGTAAGGAATCTGTTCCAGAATTTTCGGGCTGACTCTCCGGGTTGTTGAGTTATGTGACTTAAATCGTCTGCATCCGGAGGTCGGACATAGGTCCCTTGAAAATTTGCCCGAAAAGCATCCTCGAGCTCCTCCCAACTTCCAATGGTGTTTTCGGGGAGGCTTTTGAGCCAATGCCGGGCTGGCCCTTTGAGCTTGAGGGGTAAGTATTTTATGGCGTGGAGGTCATCTCCTCTAGCCATGTGTATGTGGAGGATGTAATCCTCAATCCAGACTCCCGGGGCTGTTGTTCCGTCGTATGCCTCTATGTTTACGGGCTTGAATCCTGCTGGAAATTCATAATCTAGAACCTCATCGGTGAAACATAGGGGATGTGCGGCACCCCTATATTTAGGTGTACCATAATATTCGGATACTTGAGGTGTTGCATTGCTTACTAGAGCTTGCTTTCTTGGCCCGTAGATAGATCTAATTGGGCCATCTTTTTGATGCAAATCCGTGTGCGGATCGCGCGCCGGCTTGTGTGCGGCGCCGTTTTCCGCTCTATGTTTTCCATGGGGTCGTCTATCCGACCGGGTGGTCTCTTTGTTCTTTGATTGCGGGGGCTCTACGGCCTCCTCATCAAATTCGGGCAGTAGTTTTCGCTTTGGGTAGCTCTTTGTTCGGCGACTATCGCCGTATTTGTCTGCGGTGTTGAGTACTTTGCTCCATCTAATTCTGAGCGCATCTTCCGTTGTTTTGAGCTTCCACTTCTGCTTTTTGAGGCTACGCGCAGTGGCGACGAGCCTTTTGTGGAGGTTCTTCTGCTCCAGCAACTTGTCCGGCGTGAGATCGTCCGGACTGTTATCTTCGTCGGGGACGGATTGTTTATCCATTTTGTCCTGTTAGGATGGTTGCTCGATAGCATGTTCGTTGTCCACCGGTTCGCCTTGCTCTATGGCTGGGTCTGTATGGCTGTTGTCTTTGTCGAGGCAGGATTTTCAGCAGCGCTTACGTCGCCGTTTTGACTGCTTTTCGAGGGAATGATCCCTCGTGGCATCCCGTTGTTCCTCGTTGTCGCTTCCTTTAGGTGTATCCACCATGTATACATTGTGAGTTGAGGTGGGTGTCCAGTGCCTTATAGGTGCTGGTTCATGCTTATCTCCTACATCGTCCTCCATACCGTCGATGTCTTCGGAGTCGAAATTGAGCACGTCGTTTAAACTTTCGACAGTGGCTACGAAGTGGGTGGTGGGTGGGCTTTGAATTTCTTCGTCGTTTTGTCGGTGTACTAAAGTAGGGGTACCTTAGTACCCCGAACTTGGGCACGGGCAGTCGCAGCACCCCGCGGCAAGGCTTGCCGGGCGTCCGCCAAGACCCTCCATCATCTCCATTTTGTGCCATTCAAGAACAAAGTATTCAAGAAGAGACAAGACCCCGGCAAGAGGAGCTTGCCGGGAAGGCTAACCTTAGCATGACAAGAGACTTGCCGCGACGCGCCGCGCGTCCCGGCAAGGCCCCGGCAAGAGAAGCTTGTCAGGAAGGACAAGGCCCCGGCAGGAGGAGCTTGCCGGGAAGGCTAACCGAGGCGCTTGCCGTGGCGAAGCCACCACTCTGCGCCCACGCTCCAGCTCACCCGACGATGTGTCGCCACAGGATCATTCCTGGTGCACGTGGCGTGTGGCTATGCAGCCTAGCGATGCGAGGTGGCGAGTGAAGACGCCTAGGAGGCCATCGTGGCGATCGGCGGCGGCCCTAGCGGTCGTTTCCTGCACTGTTGGAGTGACCGGACGGGCATTAAATGCCCTTGTCCCCTGCCGTCAGAGTTAGGTAGGGGACACTGTTGACAGCAGTGGTACCTACCCGCGTTTTTACCTTTTTACCCCTCTCTCTCTCTGCGTGCCACCTTTCGGTGACCCCTTTAGACTATAAAAAGGAGGCCTAGGCGCACATAGAGGGGGTTCGGCTAGTTGGACTCCCGGCGGTTCGACGCATTCGAAACCACAACACACCCACGCTTTCGAGCAAGAGCTAATACAAACACAAAGCAGCAGTAGGAGTATTATCTCTCAGAAGAGCTCCGAAGCTAGGTAAAAATCCCCCGTGCACGCCCGACCTCGATCTGCTCTTCGTGCCCCCTCCACTCCCTGCCGAACCGAAAAGGGGCCCTTTGCCCCATAGGTGCTCGTCCCCCGCGCGACGACATCTCTGGCGCGCCAGGTAGGGGGCGTCGAGGTCGTGCGAACCTGATCCGGTCTCCGCGCGCGCTACCTCAACATCTTCGTCGACATGCCACCAAAGAAGAAGCCCTCGGAGGTGGCCGCTCCGTCAACGTCGATTCCACCGCCACTGCCGGAGCAAATGGGCGGTGGAGTAGACGCCGGCGGAGGAGCGGGTGCCGACGGTGGGACTCACATCATCACCAGGTCCAAGGACAAGGCCCCGCAAGCTTCAGCGGCTGTGCATCCACCGCACCCCTCCCAGGAGGGACAAGAACGACAACGCCACGGTGTTCCTAGCACCGTGCTCGCGTTGGAACAAGGCCAAGCTGGTGGATCTCGGGACGTTCAAGACCAGCGTGCACGCCAGCATGCGGGCGCGAGTGAGGTGCGTTCGTTTGGATGGGGTGCTGCTCCCCCCAACCCAGTTGGGAGTCCGACCATATCCCGCTCCTCGCGCCGCCCGTCGCCGCCACCACCCAAGACTCCAGAGGAAGCGCTGGCCCGAGCCCAGCTGCTTCTAGACTACCCTCCAGCGCCACACAAGATTGACGACTGGATGATAACCATCCAGGGCCTCATCGGCTTCGCCAACGGCGACAAGCCCCGGCAACCGAGCGCATCGAAGCCCCGGCAAGGCACCCGGGCGCAAGCCGACGCCGACAAGACTGGTGGGGGGGCCACCACCGTGCACTCCCCGCCAAGAAGGCCAAAATCGCCGACTCGCCGGGCCAACCCCGACGCCGACTCCACTGCGTCATCGGACCCGCGAGCTTGCTGAGATCAACGTCAAGTTCTCCAAGAACGACGGCACGAAGACGCCCGCACTCGTATCGAGCGTCAGAGAGAAGCACGACGTCAGTCTGTCCAGCGCGCTGGGCCCACTGTCGACATGCATGCGCCAGGGGAGCCAGGCGACTTGCCGTACGCGGTAGGTTGCCCTGCGTTCACTCATGAGTTGCGGCAAGTCTAGTGGCCCAGCACCAAGAACTTCAAGCCAGACGTGCCCGAGAAGTACGATGGCAGGATACATCCGTCAGAATTCCTCAGCGTCTACACCATCGCGGTGCAGGCTGCCGGGGGGCGCGACGAGAAGATCCTCGCCAACTACTTCCCGCTAGCGCTCAAGCCCAATGTCAGATCTTGGCTCATGCATTTGCCGGACAGCTCCATTTCTTCGTGGGCGGACCTGTGCCATCAGTTTGTCGGCGCCTTCACAGGCGGCCACAAACCCCATGGCCAGGAGAGCGATCTTCACCTGCTTGCCCAAAAGGAAGGAGAACCCCTGCGCAAGTACATACAGAGATTCATCCAGGTGCAGCGCAACATCCCAGACGTCCACCCTGCCGCGGTTATCAGCGCGTTCCATCAGAACGTGCATAACCGCAGGATGAGGGAGGAGATGGCGATGTGCAAGATCAGAGGTGTCAGCGAGCTCTATGCTCTGGCCGACAAGTGTGCCCAGGCTGAGGAGGGGAGGAAACTCCCCGGAGAGAGCGTGGAAGCAGAAGGATCTGACAGTGAGGACGCCCCTCCAGCAAGGCAGAACCGGAGGCGGAACAATAGAAAGAGAAAGTCTAAGGATGTGCTAGTCGTCGAGCAGTCCGGCAGCGGAGGTGGCGCCGACAAGGCCAAAGCTAGTGACTCCGGCGAGGCTGTGGTGGCCGCCGACAAGCAGGACGGCTCCGGCAAGCAATATTGCAAGATCCACCGCACCAAGGGCCATGACCTCCAAGCTTGCAAGAAAGTAGAGCAGATGGCGGAGCTACAGAAAGCTGAGTATGAGCGCCGCGACAAGGAGAAGGCCCGGGAAGGTAGCGGAGGATCCGACAAGAAAGGTCCCGCCCGGGGAGGACGCCGCGGCAAGCCCAAGCAGCGACAAGGAGATAGGCCTCCCTGTGGCCGCGACAAGGACGAGGAGGAGGATGAGGATGATGAGATGGAGGAGGATGAAACCGATGAGCAAGAGTTTCAGAAGGCAACGGAGGTTTTGTGCGTTGACGGTGGTGCTTCTCTGCACGCCTCGCACCGTCAACTCAAATAGTGGGTGCGGGAGGTAAATGTAGCAGAACCATCAGTCGAATCGCGCAAGCCCCTGAAATGGTCCAGCACGCCCATCGTCTTTGACGTTGAGGATCACCCTGATCGCATCACCGTGGTAGGGTGCTTGCCGATGTTGGTTTCGCCAACCATCCGCAACCTCAAGGTCACAAAGATGCTGGTTGACGGCGGGGCCGGCCTGAATCTCATCTCCTTCGCAGTGCTCCAGAAGCTCCAGATCCCCGACAGCGAGCTCGAAGAAACTGGTACCTTTCAAGGAATCAACCCGGGAAGGAGCAAGCCGAAAGGGGAGATCACACTGCCAGTCACATTTGGCAGTGAGCTGAATTTCAGGACAGAGAGAGTCACATTTGACATTGCTGATTTCCCATTGCCTTACAATGGGATACTTGGCCGTCCAGCGCTTGCCAAGTTCATGGCAGCCTCTCACTATGCCTACAATGTGCTCAAGATGCCTGGTCCGATAAGTGTCATTTCTGTCCAAGGCGACAAGAGGGATGCACTTATCTGTACCGACAAGATCTACCGGGAAGCAGCAGCCGCAGCAGAGCGAAAACCACTTGCCGCTGAAGCTCCTGAGGGGAAGAAGAAGAATACCAAGTCCGGCAAGTGTAGCTCTGATGCCTACTCCGGCAAGCGCACCTCTTCGGAGTGCTGCGCTATCGTCAAGGACGCACCATCGAGCTCCACAGGCAAGTGCAAGAAGGCAAAGGCAGCTTCGCCAAAGACCAAAGTCCGGCAAGTGTAGCTCTGATGCCCACTCCGGCAAGTGCGCCTCTCCGGAGTGCTGCACTGCCGTCGAGGACGCACCATCGAGCTCCACCGGCAAGTAGAGCGCAGTCGTTTTTAAAATCCTATGTTATGTCTCTAAACGACCGTTCCTTGTATGAAAAAACCTGTGCGCGGAGGAACCAGATCGTGGCTAAGTTGCGCCCTTTACTTTGTTTCGAGTCCGCTCGACAATAAAAGCGCGCTGCAACTGGCCCCGACAAGGTTTCTTGCCGGAGGCAGCACCGCCAGCAGGCTGCTGATGTTCCGCTCTCAGCCAGTGTGTTCGCATTGGCAAGTTCCCCAAAAGCGTGAGGGTAAAAACATACAAGGGATGGAATCAAGTAAAGGATATAACATGGCGATTGGCGTCGTTCAAGGAAGCGCAAGCCCTGCCGGGACGCAAACGACAGGCAAGCTAAGTTTGAGCACAGAGCACAGTCAATTTCAGATTCTTATGTTATGTTCCTTGAACGACCGTGCCTTGTATGAAAAAACCTGTGCGCGGAGGAACCGGCTCGTGGCTAAGTTGCGCCCTTTACTTTGTTTCGAGTCCGCTCAACAATGAAAGCGCGCTGCAACTGGCCCCGACAAGGTTTCTTGCCGGAGGCAGCACCGCCAGCAGGCTGCTGATGTTCCGCACTCAGCAAGTGTGTTCGCACCAGCAAGTTCCCAAAAGCGTGAGGGTAAAAACATACAAGGGATGGAATCAAGTAAAGTATATAACATGGCGATTGGCATCGTTCAAGGAAGCGCAAGCCCTGCCGGAACACAAACGACAGAAAAAGCTAAGTTGCCAAAGTCTGAGCACAATCATTTTTAATTTCTTAAGTTATATTCCTTGGACGACCGTGCCTTGTATGGAAAACCTGTGCACGGAGGAACCGGCTCATGGCTAGGTTGCGCCCTTACTCTGTTTCGAGTCCGCTCAACGATGAAAGTGAGCTGCAACTAGCCCCGACAAGGTTTCTTGCCGGAGGCGACACCGCCAGCAGGCTGCTGATGTTCCGCACTCAGCGCTCGAAGCAAGTGTGTTCGCACCGGCAAGTTCCCTGAAAGCGTAGGGTAAAAGCATACAAGGGATGGGATCAAGTAAAGGAAATAACATAGCAGGCATTGCCCAGAATGAGTTATATTACAAAAAGTAACTTATTGCGGCACTGACTAATTTGTTTTCATAACTGAGATAATAGCAGAAGGGCGCACCGGCACCTGGGCCCCGGGAAGCCAATGTTGCTGGGGGCTGCAAGTATCAGGATACATCCACGGCAAGCCAGAGTTGCCGGGGGCTGTGATGTCAGATAAGTTTTTCGTCCCTCCTCTTGCATCCTCTTATGAACTGGGGGATGCGAAACCGCGTTTTTTTCCAAAAACTGCCGCGCCTTGTATGGAGAACCTGTGCGCGGAGGAACCAGCCTGGGGCTAAGTTGCGCCCTTGATTTGTTTCGAGTCCGCTCAACAATTCAAGCGTGCTGGAGCTGGCCCCGACAACGTTTCTTGCCGGAGGCAGCACCGCCAGCGGGCTGCCGATGTTCCGCACTCGGCAAGTGTGCTTGCGCCAGCAAGTTCCCTAAAAGCGTAGGGTAGAGACATACAAGGGGTACGGCAGAGTAAAGGATACAACCCGGCAAGCATCCCTTTTTCATTAAAAAAACATCCCATTTGGGCACAGTCCATAGAGGATGAAAAACATGAAAGAGAGGATTACAAGTTGTAGATGCAACCAAGGCCCGAAGGCTTACAGATTAAAAAGATAAGATGCCCGTAATCCCTTTCCTGTCCCTCTTTTCAGGAGGTAGGTCAAGGAGGCCCCGGCAAGAGAAGCTTGCCGGGAAGGGCAAAAGGGGCGCCTAGGTGAGCTACGGGTGCCAGAAGACACCAAGGGAACATGCCGGGGGCTGTCCGAAGGCTTGGCGGAGGTGCTGGTGCCGGAAGCAGAGCTCAAAGACGGGGCGGCAGGACGTCAGCATGCTGTCGAGGGCACCACGCCCTCGTACTCCGACTTGACGGCCTTGCCGCCAACCCTCTTCCTCTTCCGCGGCCTCCCTACGCCAGCCGCCCAAGAAGACGACCCCGGGGAGTTCAAGGGGCCGGCGACGCGGATGATGGGGTCGCCGGTGGCGCGCGAAGCGGCGCCCGACACCTAGTCGGACCCGCCATCCCGCCGCCCGTTACCCTCGTCGTCGCTACCGCTCTCCTCCTCGTCACTCTCGCTCGAGGAGGAGCCTTCGCTGTCGGAGGAGCTGTCCACGCAGCACTTCGCCCGAGTGCCGAAGCACCCGAAGACCTTGACGGAGAGGAGATCGCCCTCCATCAACTTAAAATGGAGGGTGAACCCCTCCATCAGGCTGTGGATGCGGGCGAACGTCTTCCACCCTCGATCAAGATACATCACATTACGGGCTGGGAATACAATGCGGACTCGCGTGCCGCTAATCCCACAGCCCCTCATGTGTAATCTCAGTGTCTCGGGCGGGTCCGACTCCATCGCGCGCGCAAATGGAGTTGGAAGCCGGAGGAGACGACGAGGCGCCCGGCACAGCCTGACGAAGAACTCACAAGGGTCGTCACCTGTATGGACCGTCGTGGGAGGAGAAGCTGCTGGCGGAGGCGAAGCTGGCGCGCCGCCCCGTCCGCGTCTTCCCTGAGCGCCTCGGCCTCGTCCTCGACCTCGTCGACGACCACGCCCCCTCCCTCTTCCCCTTATGACTGGCTCGGCCACCACGGGCGTGGGAGAGGGAAGGGTGCGCTGTCTGATGGCGACCCTCGCCGCCACCGACGAAGAGCCAGGATTCCCTTTCTCCATGGCGAATGAGGGAAAGAGAGCAGGAGCTGAAGAAAGGAGGAGATGAGAGGGTGCGGGCTTCTGTGCTCCCCTCCCGCTCTTTATAAAGGAGCGAGGTGGGGGCTCGGCCGCCCCGCTCAGCAAATCAAAGCACAAGGAGGGCAGGGAGACGGGGCCGACCCGCCGCCTTTGCTCGCGACGGCCCATTTCCCACTCCCAGCGTCCGCGACCCCAAGTGCATGGGAGCCGCGTGGAGGAGATGCAGAACAGAGGCGACGGATGAGGCGGCCTTACCCCACCCCGTGATCACGGGGAGTGGGCACCTCGAAAAACTGCGCACCGGCCCCATCCAGTAAATGCGCCACGCCTACCTCCGTTCGGGGAGGAAGGCGTGAACCGTCCCCTTCATCATGACCCGCGCACGCCACCCACGTCGCCCACGACGCCGCGTTTGACGCGTCCCGTTACTGGAGAGCGCGGCAGACGCGGAGTCAGATTAGGTTTGGACCCAGGCCGCGCGTGCCCGTGCCCTGTTTTGGTCCTGGCCCAACAGCGCTCGGCACCGTGTATGGCCCAGGCCCGGGGGCTCCTGTCGGTGTACTAAAGTAGGGGTACCTTAGTACCCCGAACTTGGGCACGGGCAGTCGCAGGACCCCGCGGCAAGGCTTGCCGGGCGTCCGCCAAGACCCTCCATCATCTCCATTTGGTGCCATTCAAGAACAAAGTATTCAAGAAGAGACAAGACCCCGGCAAGAGGAGCTTGCCGGGAAGGCCAACCTTGGCATGACAAGAGACTTGCCGCGACGCGCCGCGCGTCCCGGCAAGAGAAGCTTGTCGGGAAGGACAAGGCCCCGGCAGGAGGAACTTGCCGGGAAGGCTAACCGAGGCGCTTGCCGCGGCGAAGCCACCACTCTGCACCCACGCTCCAGCTCACCCGACGACGTGTCGCCACAGGATCATTCCTGGTGCACGTGGCGTGTGGCTGTGCAGCCTAGCGGTGCGAGGTGGCGAGCGAAGACGCCTAGGAGGCCATCGTGGCGATCGGCGGTGGCCCTAGCGGTCGTTTCCTGCACTGTTGGAGCGACCGGACGGGCATTAAATGCCCTTGTCCCCTGCCGTTAGAGTTAGGTAGGGGACACTGTTGACAGCAGTGGTACCTACCCACGTTTTTACCTTTTTACCCCTCTCTCTCCGCGTGCCACCTGTCGGTGACCCCTTTAGACTATAAAAAGGAGGCCCAGGCGCACATAGAGGGGGTTCGGCTGGTTGGACTCCCGGCGGTTTGACGCATTCGAAACCACAACACACCCACGCTCTCGAGCAAGAGCTAATACAAACACAAAGCAGCAGTAGGAGTATTATCTCTCTGGAGAGCTCCGAAGCTGGGTAAAAATCCCCCGCGCGCACCCGACCTCGATCTGCTCTTCGTGCCCCCCTCCGCTCCCTGCCGAACCGAAAAGGGGCCCTTTGCCCCATAGGTGCTCGTCCCCCGCGCGACGACACGTTTGCATCCCAACTTTGCTGACCATAGTCCGGCCAGGGCTCTCCTGATAAAGAGAGAGACTTCAGTAAATTCAGGATGTCGCCAAAGGGCGAGTGTTGAAAGATGTCTGTGGTGGTGAACTCTATGATCGGCACCCAATCGGATTCGATTGGCAGGGGCGCGGAAGGCTCGAAGTCCGGAGAGGAGTCCGGCACCTTGGAGTCATGAGCTTCGCAAGGGACAGGGTTGGTGTTCGGCTCAATCGTCGTAGATATAGCAGCCCCCGAGGCGGTGTCCAGCCACCCGTCCTCGATCGGCGCAGTCGGCTCCGAGCTAAGGGTCGGAGCGGGCACTTGTGCAGCCTCCAGGGCACTGTCCGGCAGCAGAGCTAGACCATGCCCATCGTGACAGTGCGGCGCGCTTGGCTGTGGCTCGAACCCGTCGAAGATCAAGTCACCGCGGACGTCAGCCTTATAGTTCAAACTTCCAAATCTGACCTGATGGCCAGGGGCGTAGCTTTCAATCTGCTCCAGATGGCCAAGCGAATTGGCCCGCAGTGCAAAGCCGCCGAATACGAAGATCTATCTGGGGAGAAAAGTCTCAGCCTGGACCGCATCGTTGTTGATGATCGGAGGAGCCATCGGGCCTAAAGATGACGACACAGAGCAACTCTCAATGAAAGCACCAATGTCAGTGTCAAAACCAACGGATCTTGGGTAGGGGGTCCCGAACTGTGCGTCTATGCGGATGGTAACAGGAGACAAGAGACACGATGTTTTTACCCACGTTCCCGGCCCTCTCGATGGAGGTAAAACCCTACTCCTGCTTGATTCATATTGATGATATGGGTATTACAAGAGTAGATCTACCACGAGATCAGAGAGGCTAAACCCTAGAAGCTAGCCTATGGTATGATTGTTGTTCGTCCTACGGACTAAAACCCTCCGGTTTATATAGGCACCGAAGAGGGTTAGGGTTACACAGAGTTGGTTACAATGGTAGGAGATCTACATATCCGTATCGCCAAGCTTGCCTTCCACGCCAAGGAAAGTCCCATTCGGACACGGGACGAAGTCTTCAATCTTGTATCTTCATAGACCAGGAGTCCGGCCAAAGGCTATAGTCCGGCCATCCGGACACCCCCTAATCCAGGACTCCCTCAGTGTCGTTCAGTGATGTGGGCCAGTAGAACCCGCTGCGGAACGCCTTGCCAACGAGGGTTCGAGATGATGAGTGGTGCCCACAGTCTCCACCGTGTATGTCTGTCAACAGCTCCTTCCCCTGCTCCTTGGAAATGCAACCTAGGGACACGTCATTCAGCCGCTTTTGGTAAAGCTCTCCATCTTGAATGCAGTATGCCATGGCTTGCCGCGCCACGCGTTTTGCGTCTTCCTCCTTCTCCGGCAGAGTCCCTTCCGTCAAGTAGCTCTTGAGCTCCACAGTCCAACACCCCTCCTGAGGCTCCAGCGCCAGGACCAAGCGTGCTCTCGAGGTCGGTCCATAGGCCGGGGCTCCCGAGGCAGGCGGTGACACGTCTCCGTCGTATCTATAATTTTTGATTGTTCCATGCCAATATTATTCAACATTTATATACTTTTGGCAACTTTTTATACTATTTTTGGGACTAACATATTGATCCAGTGCCCAGTGCCAGTTCCTGTCTGTTGCATGTTTTTTGTTTCGCAGAAACCCAATATCAAACGGAGTCCAAACGGGATAAAAACGGACGGAGATTTTTTTGGAATATTTATAATTTTTGGGAAGTAAAATCAACACGAAACGGTGTCCGAGGTGGTCACGAGGTAGGGGGGCGCGCACTACCCCCCCAGGCGCGCCCCTGGCCCTTGTGGTCCACCCGTAAGGCGGTTGATGCTCTTCTTTTGTGCAAGAAAGATAATTTTATGAGAAAGATCTGGGCGAAAGATTCACCCCAATCGGAGTTACGGATCTCCAGATATAAAGGAAACGGTGAAAGGGTAGAATCTAAGAACGCAGAAACAGAGAGATAGATCCAATCTCGGAGGGGCTCTCGCCCCTCCCAAGCCATGGGAGCCAAGGACCAGAGGGGAAACCCTTCTCCCATCTAGGGACAAGGTCAAGGAAGAATAAGAAGAAGGGGGGCTCTCTCCCCCTTGCTTCCGGTGGCGCCGGAACACCGCCGGAGGCCATCATCATCACCGTGATCTTCACCAACACCGCCGTCATCTTCACCAACATCTCCATCACCTTCCCCCATCTATATCCAGCGGTCCACTCTCCCGCAACCCGCTGTACCCTCTACTTAAACATGGTGCTTTATGCTTCATATTATTTTCCAATGATGTGTTGCCATCCTATGATGTCTGAGTAGATTTCCGTTGTCCTATCGGTGATTGATGAATTGCTATGATTGGTTTGAGTTGCATGTTTTATTATTGGTGATGTCCTATTGTGCCATCCGTGTCGCGCAAGCGTGAGGGATTCCCGCTGTAGGGTTTGCAATATGTTTATGATTTGCTTATGGTGGGTGGCGTGAGTGAAAGAAGCACAGACCCGAGTAAGTAGGTTGTTTGCGTATGGGATAAAAGGGGACTTGATGCTTTAATGCTATGGTTGGGTTTTACCTTAATGAATCTTTAGTAGTTGCGGATGCTTGCCAGAGTTCCAATCATAAGTGCATATGATCCAAGTAGAGAAAGTATGTTAGCTTATGCATCTCCCTCAAATAGAATTGCGATAGCGATTACCGGTCTAGTAACGTAGTCAATTGCTTAGGGACAATTCCACAAATCCTACCACCACTTTTCCACACTCGCTATATTTACTTTATTGTTCTTTATCTTAACAGCCCCTATTTTTTATTTACGTGTTCTTTATTTTCTTGCAAGCCTATCCAATAACACCTACAAAGTACTTCTAGTTTCATACTTGTTCTAGGTAAAGCGAACGTCAAGCGTGCGTAGAGTCGTATCAGTGTTCTACCTTTAGATCCTCGTTGGGTTCGACACTCTTACTTATCGAAAGAGGCTACAACTATCCCGTATACTTGCGGGTTATTAAGACCTTTTTCTGGCGCCGTTGCCGGGGAGCAATAGCGTGGGGTGAATATTCTCGTGTGTGCTTGTTTGCTTTATCACTAAGTAATTTTTATTTGCTGTTCTTAGTTGTTTTCTATCCTTAGTTATGGATATGGAACGCAAAATACCAAAAAAATTAGGTGTACTTGCTACTCATGAAGATGGGGTAACTCCTAAAACCCTCGATTCTCATTATGTGAAAGATATTATGTTCTACTTCGATAATCCTGAGAAAACCCCATTCAACTTTATAATGGGAGACACGTTGGATCAATGTGAATACTTTAGGGATTATTGTTTGATACAAAAAGGGAAACTATTATGGGATCAATTTATTATGTTGCGTTGGTATGCCTGGAATCTATGCTTGAGATATGATATTACTTGTTGCTCTAGGATGGAGGATCCACACATCCCCTTTTCATGCGAATTTAATGATAATTAAACCTTAGCTTCTTATGCTAATGGTATAGATGATTACTATGATGTGGAACAAATAGAAGAATTTGTTGCTTTTAAGGCTGCTTATGAGATTGAATCTTTGTTTGAAAAGTATGAAGCTTTAGATGATGATGCTTATAGGCCTGAAAATCTTGCTATACTTAGATATTGCTATGAAAATTATGAATACAATTACTATATTAATGCATTTATTGAGAAAGTCTCCGTTGTCCAAGAAGAGACTAATATTTTGCAGGAAGCTATGGAAGAAGAAATTGATGAAACAGTGAGCTCATTGGATGAAAAATATGATGAGGAGAGCGAAGAACAAAAGGAGGAAGAGCGGATTAGCTACCCGTGCCCACCTTCTAATGAGAGTAACCCTCCAACTCATACATTATTTAATTCCCCTTTGTGCTTACCGAAGGATGATTGCTATGATGATTGCTATGATCCCTTGAATTTGTTTGAAATATCCCTTTTTGATGATACTCGCTATGCTTGTGGCCAAGATGCCAATAAGAATTATGCTTATGGAGATGAACTTGCTATAGTTCCTTATGTTAAACATGAAATTGTTGCTATTGCACCCACGCATGATAGTCCTATTATCTTTTTAAATTCTCCAAACTACACTATATCGGAGAAGTTTGTGCTTATTAAGGATTATATTGATGGGTTGCCTTTTACCATTGCACATGATGATTTTGATGAATGTAATATGCATGTGCTTGCTGCTCCCACTTGCAACTATTATGAGAAAGGAACTATTTCTCCACCTCTCTATGTTTCCAACACGATAGAATTGCAAGAAACTGCTTATACTATGCATTGGCCTTTACTATGTGTGCATGAATTGTTCTTTATGACATGCCGATGCATAGGAAGAGAGTTAGACTTCGTCATTGCATGATATATGTTACTTTGTGCTCACTACTAAATTACAAATCATTGTTAATTAAAACTGGCTTTGATATACCTTGGGATCCGGGTGGATTCATTACTTGAGCACTTTATGCCTAGCTTAATGGCTTTAAAGAAAGCACTGCCAGGGAGACAACCCGGAAGTTTTAGAGAGTCATTTATTTCTGTTGAGTGCTTTCATATAGTTTAAAAACAACAAAAATAAAGAGGGGAACCCAAAACTTTTCAAAAAGAGAAGTGAAAGTGAGAGAGACGAGCATTGTGAAAGTGGGGGACGTCCTTGAACTTTGTTCATACCCATGGGAACTTTGTGAATCTTGATTACAGAAACTTTTGAATAAAAATAATTATCCCCTTGTACAATTCCATTGTATTATAAAAATAATGTGCCAAGGTTTGCCTTTAGGATGTTTACAATGCTTGTTGGTTTGTACGGTGCAGGACAGAAACTTTGGCTGTAGTGCGGGATTTTAAGTTTTTAACTGGAATGTCAATTAGTTCTGATTCCTTTTGCACTGTCTTTCTGTACAACTTGTTTATTTTTCCTAATTTTGGTAGAATTTTTGGGGTAACAAAAGTATGGTGGTTTTTCAGATTGCTACAGACTGTTCTATTTTTGACAGATTCTGTTTTTGATGCATAGTTTGCTTGTTTAGATGAATCTATCAATTTTTATCAGTGGATTAAGCCATGAAAAAGTTATATTACAGTAGACACAATGAAAAAACAAAATATGAATTGGTTTGCAACAGTACTTAGAGTGGTGATTTGCTTTATTATACTAACGGATCTTACCGAGTTTTCTGTTGAAGTTTTGTGTGGATGTAGTGTCTAATCGAGGATGTGTCGATGTGAGAAGAAGGAAGAGAGGCAAGAGCTCAAGCTTGGGGATGCCCGAGGCACACCAAGTAAATATTCAAGGAGACTCAAGCATCTAAGCTTGGGGATGCTGGGGAGGCATCCCCTCTTTCTTCAACAAGTATTGGTATGTTTCGGATTCGTTTCGTTCATGCATTATGTGCAAGTCTTGGAGCGTCTTTTGAAATTAGGTTTTATTTTTCTTTTATGCACCATGCTGGTATGAGATAGTCCTTGGTTGATTTATAGAATGCTCATTGCACTCCACTTAAATCTTTTGAGTGTGGCTTTATAGAATGCTTCATGTGTTTCACTTATATCATTTGAAGTTTGGATTGCCTGTTTCTCTTCATATAGACAACCGCCATTTGTAGAATGCTCTTTTGCTTCACTTATAATTATTAGAGCGTGGGCATATCTTTTGTAGAAAGAATTAAACTATCTTGCTTCACTTATATCTATTTAGAGAGATGACAGGAATTGGTCATTCACATGGTTAGTCATAAAATCCTACATAAACTTGTAGATCGCTGAATATGATATGTTTGATTCCTTGCAATAGTTTTGCGATATAAAGATGGTGATATTAGAGTCATGCTAGTGGGTGGTTGTGGATTGTAGAGACACTTGTGTTGAGGTTTGCAAATCCCGTAGCATGCACGTATGGTAACCGTTGTGTGACAAATTTGAAGCATGGGGTGTTTCTTTGATTGTCTTCCTTATGAGTGGTGGTCGGGGACGAGCGATGGTCTTTTCCTACCAATCTATCCCCCTAGGGGCATGCGTAGTAGTACTTTGCTTCGAGGGCTAATAAACTTTTGCAATAAGTATATGAGTTCTTTATGACTAATGTGAGTCCATGGATTATACGCACTCTCACCCTTCCATCATTGCTAGCCTCTTCGGTACCGTGCATTGCCCTTTCTCACCTCGAGAGTTGGTGCAAACTTCACCGGTGCATCCAAACCCCGTGATACGATACGCTCCATCACACATAAGCCTCATTATATCTTCCTCAAAACAGCCACCATACCTACCTATCATGGCATTTCCATAGCCATTCCGAGATATATTGCCATGCAACTTCCATCATAATCATATACATGACTTGAGCATTCATTGGCATATTGCTTTGCATGATCGTAAGATAGCTAGCATGATGTTTTCATGGCTTGTCCGTTTTGATGTCATTGCTACGCTAGATCATTTCACATCCCGGTACACTATCGGAGGCATTCATATAGAGTCATATCTTTGTTCTAGATATCGAGTTGTAAGTAAATAAAAGTGTGATGATCATCATTATTAGAGCATTGCCCCAGTGAGGAAAGGATGATGGAGACTATGATTCCCCCACAAGTCGGGATGAGACTCCGGAAGGAAAAAAATAAAAAAAAATAAAAAAAAGAGAAAGGCCAAAGAAAAAAAAGAGAAGGCCCAAAAAAAGAGAAAACAAAAAAAATGAGAGAAAAAGAGAGAAGGGGCAATGTTACTATCCTTTTACCACACTTGTGCTTCAAAGTAGCACCATGTTCTTCATATAGAGAGTCTCTTGAGTTATCACTTTCATATACTAGTGGGAATTCACATGGGCTTCCTCAAATGCCCTAGGTCTTCATGAGCAAGCAAGTTGGATGCACACCCACTTAGTTTCTTTTGTTGAGCTTTCATACACTTATAGCTCTTAGTGCATCCGTTGCATGGCAATCCCTACTCCTCGCATTGACATCAATTGATGGGCATCTCCATAGCCCGTTGATTAGCCACGTCGATGTGAGACTTTCCCTTTTTTTTGTCTTCTCCACATAACCTCCATCATTATATTCTATTCCACCTATAGTGCTATATCCATGGCTTGCACTCATGTATTGCGTGAGGGTTGAAAAAGCTGAAGCACGTTAAAAAATATGAACCAATTGCTCGGCTTGTCATCGGGGTTGTGCATGATGGGGGCATTTTGTGTGATGAAAATGAAGCATGGCCAAACTATATGATTTTGTAGGGATAAGCTTGCTTTGGCCTTGTTGTTTTGAAAAACACCTGCTTGCTTTATTGGTACGCTCGAAGTATTACTGTTTTTATGTCAAATGATAGACTATTTCTTTGAATCACTCGTGTCTTAATATTCATGCCATGACTAGACATATGATCAAGATTATGCTAGGTAGCATTCCACATAAAAAATTATTTCCTTTTATCATTTTCCTACTCGAGGACGAGCAGGAATTAAGCTTGGGGATGCTGATACGTCTCCATCGTATCTATAATTTTTGATTGTTCCATGCCAATATTATTCAACATTTATATACTTTTGGCAACTTTTTATACTATTTTTGGGACTAACATATTGATCCAGTGCCCAGTGCCAGTTCCTGTCTGTTGCATGTTTTTTGTTTCACAGAAACCCAATATCTAACAGAGTCCAAACGGGATAAAAACGGACGGAGATTTTTTTGGAATATTTATGATTTTTGGTAAGTAAAATCAACGCAAAACGGTGTCCGAGGTGGTCACGAGGTAGGGGGCGCGCCCTACCCCCCCAGGTGCGCCCCTGGCCCTCGTGGTCCACCCGTAAGGCGGTTGATGCTCTTCTTCTGGCGCAAGAAAGATAATTTTATGAGAAAGATCTAGGCGAAAGATTCACCCCAATCAGAGTTACAGATCTCCAGATATAAAGGAAACAATGAAGGGGTAGAATCTGAGAACGCAGAAACAGAGAGATAGATCCAATCTCGGAGGGGCTCTCGCCCCTTCCAAGCCATGGGAGCCAAGTACCAGAGGGGAAACCCTTCTCCCATCTAGGGAGAAGGTCAAGGAAGAATAAGAAGAAGGGGGGCTCTCTCCCCATTGCTTCCGGTGGCGCCGGAACACCGCCGGAGGCCATCATCATCACCGCGAACTTCACCAACACCGCCGTCATCTTCACCAACATCTCCATCACCTTCCCCCATCTATATCCAGCGGTCCACTCTCCCGCAACCCGCTGTACCCTCTACTTGAACATGGTGCTTTATGCTTCATATTATTTTCCAATGATGTGTTGCCATCCTATGATGTCTCAGTAGATTTCCGTTGTCCTATCGGTGATTGATGAATTGCTATGATTAGTTTGAGTTGCATGTTTTATTATTGGTGCTGTCCTATTGTGCCCTCCGTGTCGCGCAACTGTGAGGGATTCCCGCTGTAGGGTTTGCAATATGTTTATGATTTGCTTATGGTGGGTGGCATGAGTGAAAGAAGCACATACCCGAGTAAGTAGGTTGTTTGCGTATGGGATAAAAGGGGACTTGATGCTTTAATGCTATGGTTGGGTTTTAACTTAATGAATCTTTAGTAGTTGCGGATGCTTACTAGAGTTCCAATCATAAGTGCATATGATCCAAGTAGAGAAAGTATGTTAGCTTATGCATCTCCCTCAAATAGAATTGCGATAGCGATTACCGGTCTAGTAACGTAGTCAATTGCTTAGGGACAATTCCACAACTCCTACCACCTCTTTTCCACACTCGCTATATTTAATTTATTGTTCTTTATCTTAACAGCCCCTAGTTTTTATTTACGTGTTCTTTATTTTCTTGCAAGCCTATCCAACAACACCTACAAAGTACTTCTAGTTTCATACTTGTTCTAGGTAAAGCGAACGTCAAGCGTGCGTAGAGTCGTATCAGTGGCTGATAGGACTTGAGAGAGTATTTGTTCTACCTTTAGCTCCTCGTTGGGTTCGACACTCTTACTTATCGAAAGAGGCTACTACTATCTCGTATACTTGCGGGTTATCAGTCGGCTGGGGGAGCTCCGCTTGAGGTTGCGCTCCGCCCGATGGTGGTGGCATCACCGAGGGCTTAAAGAGCCTCTCTTCGAAGACTCCGGGCTCCTGAGGCAGCCATCTAGACGCCCTCTTCGCGATGTCGTCAGCTTCTTGGTTGGTGCCACGCGACACATGCTGCAACTCCAAACCCCAAAACTGCTTCTCAATTTTGCGACCCTCTAGTAGATAAGCCTCCATGTGCTCGTCTCTCGGCTCGTACACCTTGTTGGATAAGTTGACGAGGAGTTGGGAATCGCCCTTGATGACGAGGTGCTTCACCCCCAGGGCCACCGCAGCTTTCAGGCCTGCTATCAGCCCCTTGTATTTTGCTATATTGTTGGACACCTTTTCCCCATGCTGGAAGCAGAGTTGCATGGCGTAGTAGAGCTTGTCCTGAGTGGGGGATATGAGCACTGCACCGGCCCCCGCGCCATGCCGCGAGAAAGCTCCATCGAAGTACATAACCCAGCCGTTCGGCGCCTCACTTCCCGGGGAAAGCGAACGGTCCTCGCCTGCCTCGAGCCCTGGCGCCTCTGTCCATTCTGCTACAAAATCTGCAAGTGCAGCTCCCTTAATGACCCTAGTCGTGCTGAACTCCAGTTGAAATGCTTATAGCTTGATGTTCCATTCGGCGACCCTTCCTGCTGAGTTGGGACTCCTGAGCACCCTTTCCAATGGGTATGCTGAAATGACCTTGATCGGATGACCCTGGAAGTAGTGTCGCAGCTTCCGCGAGGCCACTAACAGCGCAAGCAGGAGCTTCTAAGGCATGGGGTACCGTGCCCTGGCGTCCCTTAGCACCGTGCTGACGAAATACACAGGATGCTCGACGAGGGCGGGCGCAACGACGGAGTCAGCACCCTCTGGGGAGTCGAGTGTCTCCTAAGGCGCGAGAGCCCCCAGCTCTTGACAAACCTGCGGAGCCCCCTCAGCCTTGAGGACGCCCCCTTGCTGAGGTTGACTTGTATCTGCTGCGGGCGTGACCCCCGAGGGGCCTTCCTGCCTTGGGGTTGCCGCAGCTGGTGCAGTCTTTGTCCGGCGCTCCTCCCGAATGTCCACCAGAGCGGCGCTGGCGGAGTATGGTGTGGCGGCGAGATAAAGCAGCAAGGGCTCCTGTGAGCGTGGCGCTACCATCACAGGAGGGCTAGTCAGGTACCTCTTGAGGTCTTGGAACGCTTTGTTGGCCTCCTGAGTCCATTCAAACGGGCCCTTCTTCTTCATTAGCTTGAAGAAGGGCAGGGCGCGTTCCCCTAGCTTGGAGATGAAGCGCCCTAGCGCAGTTACCCGCCCGGCAAGCTTCTGCATTTCCCTGAGAGTTTGTGGCAGACTCATGTCTTCAATTTCCTTGACCTTCTCTGGGTTAGCCTCGATCCCTCTGTGTGACACGAGGAAACCCAGGAGCTTGCTAGAGGGTACACCGAACACGCACTTCTCTGGGTTGAGCCGCAAGTCCACTTCACGCAGGCTCGCGAAGGTTTCTTCCAGGTCTTGTATCAGGGTCTTCGCCTCCCGAGACTTTACCACTATGTCATCGACATACGCCTCAGCGTTCCTCCCGAGCTGCCGTTCTAATGTGATGTGCATCAGCTGCTGGAAGGTTGCGCCCGCGTTACGCAATCCGAACGGCATGCAGGTGTAGCAGTACACCCCGCACGGGGTAAGAAAAGCCGTATTCTCCACATCTTCGACCGCCATCTTGATTTGACGATAGCCTAAGAAGGCATCCAAGAAGCACAACAGGTCGCACTCGGAAGTAGAGTCGATGATCTGGTCGATGCGGGGGAGTGGGAATGGATCCTGCGGGAAGGCCCTGTTGAGGTTGGTAAATCGACGCACATGCACTCCTTCCCCCCTTTCTTTGGCACAACGATAGGGTTCGCCAGCCACTTCAGGTATCGAACCTCGCGAATGACTCCCGCGGCCTCCAACTTGCGGGTTTCCTGGACGATGATAGCTTGCTTCTCGGTGGACTGCCGTCTCGCCTTTTGCTTTACTGGGCGTACGTTGGGACATACGTTCAGGTGGTGCTCGATCACCTGCCTGGGGACCCCCGCCAGTTGCTTGGGCTCCCACGCAAACACCTCCTTGTTCGTGCGCAGGAACTTCACCAGGGTCTCCTCTTGTTTGGGATCCAGATTGGCGCCTATGGTGAAGGTGGCACCGGAGGATCCGTCCTCGTCGACTGGTATTTGCTTGGTTTCTGCCTTGCATGGATGAACAAATGCTTCTTCTTGGTGGGCGCAGCCCCCTTAGCCTTGAGGGGGTCGGCACTAGAGGGTTGCGCTGCTGCGGCAGTGTTGAAGGTGAGCTTGAGTGCATGCAGAGCATCCTTTGCGTCTCCAGCTATGGTGAGGATACCACAGCTCCCGGGCATCTCTACTCCTAATGGAGCAGTTGGTAGTCTCGCTTCCAGTTTTTTTTCGTCCCACCACTTTCGTCCGGTTTTTTTCGTAGGTTAACCATCGTAGATTTTTTTTCATCGCCTCCCCCACTTCATCGGTTTATTTTCACTTCACCCTCTCACACAACGAAAAAAACTGAATGGATCAGAACTTTCCATACTGACGCAAATTATTTAGTAATGTCTTTATGTAAAAGAATCAATCACAATCAATCTCTACAGATCAAATCTAAATTAATTAATCTTCATAATGTTTGTTTCCTTCCGAATCACGTCCATAACTTTCCTTCCTTGTTTCGGCAGAAACTGTTTGGTAGCAGAGATTAGGAAGCTTCCTATGAGTGTAGTAATAGGAAGTATTCTTTTTCTTGATGATTCGTTTCCATGCATGATGATAGTAAATTAGGCCAACATTCACCACTATTTATCAATGTCATCAATCGTATCCATTCCTACCAGTTTTAAGGGAATCTGCTCGCTATGTATTTTTTAAGGGGATCCCCTCGCTAAGTCGTCGTCGCACGTTATTTTCACAAACAATCTCTACTCCTAACGGAGCAGTTGGTAGCCTCGTACGGTTTATTTTTGTCCTCCTCCCACCTCTACTGGTTCTTTTTCACTCCACTCTTTCCTTGCAAACCTATAATTTCCTAACATACCAAAGATCATGAATCTATCTTTGTTTACCCGAACCAATCGCGCCCTACATCAGTGCATTTCTTTATTAAGAAAACTAACACGTGAATCTTAACGCATTGTAAACAAATCCCGTTATGGATCTAATTAATTTATTATGGAATCTATACGTGGTCGCATTGGTTCTTTTTCTCTCCACTCTTTCCTTGCAAACCACTAATTTACTAACATACAAAAGATCACGAATCTATCTTTCCTTACCCGAATCAATCGATCCCTACATCAGTGCATTTCTTTATTAAGAAAACTAACACGTAAATCTTAACGCATTGTAAAGAATTCCTGTTATGGACCTAATTAATTTATTATGGAATCTGTATGTGGTCGCATCTCTCCCCTCGTGAAAAAATCGCATCCATCTCCCATTAAAAAGGAAAAGAGAACATGAACGATCAATCCCACACCATGCATCTCAGTAGCAAAAAATCGCCCCCGCCTCTGCTACTGCGCCTCGCTGTGTGCCCGGCTCGACCCATGCCTCGCCTGCATGGCTGGACGCCGCCGTCTCCACCGCCACGTACAAGAAAACGGTGGGCAGAACCATCAATTCAAATCACACGCCCCCACCCTCCTCCGCAATCCCTAGCCCCGCATCACCCAATCGCTTTCTCGCCTCTCTTTCCCCTCGATGTAGATGGTGCCAAGCGGCGGCCTCGAGCACCGGCAGTGCCGCCCTCTCTATCTTCGCTGCGCCGAGAGATGGGCCGAGGCTATCGTCGGTTCGCCGCCCACGATTGGGCCGCCTCCGGTTGTCGCGCACCACCGGCTCCACCTAACGTTCCCGACCCTTTCCGCTTTCGACCTTCCGGCGACCACATCCCTCCGCGCCTCCATCCATCATCCACAAGGCCACTCCCTGCACCCACCCTCCTAAATTCTCCATACCGGCGGACAATCACCGAAGATCCAAGTTGGCCCGATATCAATTTTCTTACATGCTTTCTTTATCACTTGGTGATGGGAATGGGTTCCAATTTCTCTCTTTGACTATGGATTTGCAAGCAATAAGCGCTTCTACATGCATCCTCCTATCGGTCCCTAAAGTACCAAGGTAAATGGTTGATGTTGCATTTGTCTAGGATGATATATGTTGGCTCTGTTCCGGTTCATCCAAGCAGTTCCGGTACATCATGCATTTATCTTGCCAGTAATGTTCTGTGATGCTCTGATGCACTTTGGGAATTGTTTATCTTGTATTCAGTGCAGAACATTTGTTTATTAATGCATGGGAAGAATCCTTGTTACTACCTTGAACCTGTTTTATAATCCATATTGTTATGCACTAGCGCGTGTGCGTGTGAAATAGATGGATTATGGTCCCGTACCCAATAAGATGGATATGTGTGTGTGTTAGAGAGAGAGAGAGAGGGAGAGGGGGAGAGAGAGAGTGAGGAGGAGGGAGGGAGAGTGTGTGTGTGAGAATTTGATGGTAAAAAGGCCGCCAATGTCACTTGATATGTATGAGAATATTAAATGTAATATTAACATAATTGATATTGAATTCTTAAATTTAATGTGGCCCCGTTGCAACACGCTGGTGTTCTTCTAGTTTTCATCAGATTGTAAGCCGGGTGGGTTGCTGCCATGAACTGGGCCAAAGCCAAGTAGCCGAGGATGGCATTGTATGGGAGGCCGATGCGGGCGACGTCGAAGTCGACCAGCTCCGTGCGGAAGTTGGCTTGGGTGCCGAACGTCACCGGGAGGCGGATCTGCCCCAGGGAGCCGGCGGGGCTGTCCCCGACGCCCGAAAAGGGCTGGCTGGGGCGGAGTCGCTCCAGCGGCACGTGGAGGAGGCTGAAGGCCTCGATCGAGAGCACATTGAGGCCGGCCCCACCGTCGATGAGGGTCCTGGTGACGGCCACCTGGCAGATAGTAGGAATACACAGCATTGGGAGAGCGCCTGAGCAAGCGGTGTTGGCGGGGTGATCATCCAAGCTGAAGGTCAAGTCGGCCTTGTGTGACGCCCATCCTGGAGGAGCTGGGCGGCGAGTCTGGGAAGCGCTGACCTGACAGACGAATGGCTTGATGTGGCGACGCGTGGGTGGTGCTTGCGAGCCCCCTAAGAGTGCCGCGATGACCGGGAACGCTGGGGCCGCGTGATGGGCGAGGAAGAGGCCGCACAGTTCCTCCCAGGAGCCCATTGAAGACGCTAGCAGATGGAGCAACCACATGCGTGGGAAGCCGGTTAGCGCCATGGGCAGCCAGTTGGCCATGACCCGGCCATCGCCTCTGGTCTTGAACTTGTTTGGCCACCGCACCCGTCGCAAGGCGGGGGTCACAGCCCGGAGCCCCCGGGGCCCAGGGCTGGCCTCCGCGGCCAGAGTTGGCGGCGCGTCGCCGGCCATGAGGGCGAAGCGAAAGGTTGATGGAGAACGGCTGCTGACGGGGAGAGCTCCGGCGCACCCCTACCTGGCATGCCAAATGTCGTATTTCGGGTACCGGCATACCCTTGAGGTTCGAACTCTGGGGTGCACGCGAAGATCTCTCCCTCACCAACTCGCGTCTCGAAGCCTCGCAAGGGATCTAGGCTACACGATGAACAACACAAGGGATGCAAGGTTTATACTAGTTCGGGCCACTGTTGTGGTGTAATACCCTACTCTAGTTTGTGGTGTGGTGGATTGCCTCTGAGGCTGATGATGAACAGTACAAGGGAAGAACAGCCTCACAAGGGATGTTCTTGTTGTGGTGTTGTCCCTTTGGAGGGGTCGATTTCCCATCCCTCTATACTATGGTGGCTAGCCCTATATATAGAGTGAGAGGCCCTGGTCCTCTTTCCAAATATTGAGCAGGAAGGGCGCCAACAATTGGCCATTTTGAAGGGGAACATCTAGTACACTTATCCTAACTAAAGTTGGTCTTCGTTTGCCAAAGACTCTGACGATGACGCCGTCTTGGGCTCCACGGTGACCTCCATCCTGCCGCTCTGCTGGTCTTGGTCCTGTTGCACCGAAATGGTAGCCTTTGCCTGATGCCTTGGCCTTTGGTTGCTCCCTTTGCACCAAAGGGGAAACAAGGACACTGCGCAGGCCGGCGCCCGCCTGGCCTCAATCGTCATGGCTTGCGTCACGGGCTCCTCACAAGGTACCCCTGCCTTGATCTCTCCGCCTCCTCGCGAGCCAGCCTGATGAGGCTGCTCGTGAGGAAGCTTCCTGTCGTCCGCCCCGCAAGGCTTGGCCCCTCGTGAGGGTCTTGAGCTTGAGTTGATGAAGATGGGCCGCACCGGGCCATTGCTTGAGCCACGCCGCAGGCCGCAGGCAGGCAAGTCTGGGGACCCCCGTTCACAGAACGCCGACACTCACCGTCCTTGATGCAGTACGCGGTGGCCTGACGGGCCACACGCCCAGCGTCTTCCTCCTTCTCTGGCAGGGTCCCTTGAAGCAAGTACGCCTTGAACTCTTCAGTCCAGCTGTCACAGCCTGATTTTTGGCCTTTTCTTTTTCATTTGTTTTTCTGAGATTTTTGCTTGAGTTTTCTTTCTCCGTGGCTTTGTGGTCTGGAAACGAAACAAGATGCCCCCTTCTTTATTTCTAGAGTGGCTTGTCATCCTCAAATCCTTCCATAGACCCTGTCATTTTCATCCTAGCCCAATCCCAAAATTCTTTTGCTAGGGAATATTCCTTTTTCTATTAAAGGAATAACCCTGTCTGGCCTAGGTTGTGAAGCAACCTATATTTCCATCACTCCTAAAATTCCCGAATAATTCTCATAAATTTTTTGGGTCCTATCTTCATCAAATATGGTAAAACTTTTCATTGCCATGTTCAAAAATATTCCTCCAATAATTCGTTTCCCATTCTGCCCTAAATGGCACTTTGTGAAGCAAGTGCTATTTTCCTTTTCCCAATTGACCTAAAACTCCTTGGACATCTTTTCTTGACCATATCATTGGCACATGCCAAAATGCAACCTCATTTGCATAGTAGTCATTTAATTATGATTTTCCAAAGTTTCTGTCCAGAAAGAAACTTTGTGAAGGCGGTACAAGCTAGGCATATTCAAATGAGTTGCAATTTTGCATGGTCCTTCATATCATCAAATCATAGCCCTCCAACAAAGTAGAGCTCATGTCATGCCTCCATGTGATCTTATCTTCAATTCTTGTATTCTGTCCAAACTTTCAGTTTGTGAAGCAAGTATATTTTATCTTGCTCCATTATGGCTGCAAATTTTCTAGGCCTTCTCTTATCCATATAACCTATCTCCACCCAATTTGGGCATATTTATTATAGCCATTTTCCCTCTAGAATTTTTGCAAGTTTCTGGTCAGTGAGGATGTTTGTGAAGGAAATACCATTTTGGTTTATCCAAATGGTATGAAACCTTTTTCAGCATCTTCATATGATCAAATAACTCAGCTTTGACCAAGCTGAGCTCAAGTGGCTTCACCATTTGAGTGCATCATCTTGATTTCTATTCTGGACCAAGTTAAGCAGTTGTGAAGCAACTAGATCAAATATTGTTCCAAATCACCTCATCTTTTCCAGAACCGTAGTCCTTCCTAATCTAAACCTCCCAGACAACACCATTTGACCCAATTAGTTACTTGTTGATCAGTCGTACTCAGCCAAAACTGATGCAGCAAACTTCAGGCTATCTCTCACATCTCGCCTTGGCAATTCTACGTGATCTACCACCTCCCTCGGCCTCTAGTATGAAAGGACTAATCACTAGACATCTCAGGGCAGCCATTTGGCTCTTCTTGACGCCATCCCACGCGGTGACCACCGCCCTGGCATGCCATGGATGCGAGCTGAGTGGCATTTTTCTCGGGCCCCTCCTCGGTTCATCGTGCTCGCGTGCCTCGTCGTGTCCAACAGCTAGCCCATGTTGTCACCGTTCCCCTGGAGCCGTCTCCCCCTCCCGAAGCCTCCTCGCTGGTGCTCGTCACCGCGCGCCCACGGGCGAACTGTAGCCGACCGGCTTTGTTCGCACCGTGGCGGCTTCCTCCTCTTGTCCCCGAGCCCCTATCGTATCCGTGACCCTCGTCCACTTCCCCCTCGTCGCCGTCTGAGCCTGGCCGCGAGCACACGCGTCCGCGGTGGCACTCGAGCTCAAACCGCCTCGACCCGGCTATAAGTAGCAGCCCCGACCCCTCCCGAGCACTCCATCGCCCTCCCCTCACTCCCAGCAACATCCCCGTCCCCTCAAACGAGCTCAAGGAGCTCCGTTTGCTCGCCATTGCCACCATGGCCGCCGCCTCTTGCGTCCTAGATTCCAGTGAACCGGAGCTCCATTCTCCCTCTAGCCACCACAAGTAGAGCCCCACCACTCCGGTGAACCTCCCCGTAGCCTTGCCCCCTCTTCTTCCCCATCAGAGTACCCTGCCCGTCCCCGTCCGCCTTCGGTCACCGCCGTGGCCAGTGTTCTGCTCCTGCCAGGGCTCTCCGGCGAGCATGTGCCCCTCAGGCGGGAGCGTCTCGTCGTCCTGGTCACTCCGGTGGCCGGAGCGTCGCCGGAGATGGTTGGAGCATCCCAGGCGAGCGTCGGCGCCGGCGACCCCGCTCCCTGTTCTATGCAGCGTCGGGGAAGAAGGAGCAGGCACGGGAGGAAGGGGTTGATCAGCAGCGTCGACCCCGCGGGCCCCATTCGTCAGGGTCACAAGGCTCAGCCCTGCCCTGCCTAGCTGGATAAGTGACGGGCCCCACAGCCCGTGGGACCCGCACGTCAGCGCTGACCAGCCCCGGCCCCGCCTTGCCACGTCAGATAAGTGGAGGCACTTTGGGGTGTGCGTTTCCATCTTCAAAAAGCGTATTTATCATTTTGTGCTCTCCCTTATCCACTCAGGGACCCGTGTGTGAATATTCTTTTTGCAGAAAAGTCCCTGATCTTCTACACCTCATATCTCCGCAACCGTAACTCTGATCGAGGTGAATCCAACGCCCACGTCTTCATCTCATCGAGCCCGTTCGGTTCCCCCCATTCTCACTATGTTTCAACATTCTAAAAATGACCATTTTGCCCTTTCCCCAATCAGCCCCCTTTGAGAGAGAACATTTTCTGACGAATCTTTCCGCGGCTTCACCGCACTTCTCCCTAGAGCCTTTTTCACCCCCAGGCAAGCCACAACCACCATTTGCATAATAGCCATGCAGAAGCATTGGTTTTCAACTTGAATCTTTAATAATTGTCTGTTTGTTTTGCTACTATTGTCGGTATTTCGGTCATGCTTATGGATCGGTGTTTACCATCATGCTATGTTTTCTTGCGCTCTATTATTATGTTCTTCATGCTAGTACTACTTTAACATTGGCCATGCTTGGTAATAATACATGTTGGTGATGGTCTTCGGTGCATGACTATTTCCTGTTCCGAGTACAGTTGTTATGAATGTTATTTTGCACTGATTTGGTTAAATACTTGCATGGTAGTTTTATCGTTATGTTATTGCATGGTAGTTATTTTGATGCTAGTGTCATGTCATGCTATGAGTATTGTGCTAGTTGTGATATTTATGCTCATCAGTATGCCATGCTCATCTATATAAATGGTTAAATGTTGTTGTTATGCTCATTGATTATGATGCATCACCATGCTTATGTTGATATCATGTTCATGCATTGTAGTTACATCATGTTATTTTATCATGGCTCAGCATATTGCATTCAAGTTTAACCGGATTAAATTGAACTTGAACAACTGTTGGCTGAGTTATGGTGCCACCATATCAATCTGACCAGTGCAACCACGTTTGCCTTATGGGAATGCCCTAACTGGGTCTATTGTCATGCCTCTCGCCGGTGCCTCCCGCGAGGGAAGGTTATGCGAGGGAGCTACCTTGGCTAGGTAGGACGGCATAAGACTTGTGTGCCTTTTATTGAGTATGGATCCTTGTCCCCGTTTGGGACCGTTTTGCCACGACGGTGGCCGTTGGTGCCTTTGGTAGGCACGGGGCCACCCAGGACTTAGCCCAAAGGGGAGTTGGTCGGAGTGGCCGGGAGAGTGTCATGGTAGTAGGAAGGTTTTGTCAAAATGCTTTGGTTCACCCAAATGGGAGTGCGAGGCCAGGGTTCCGTGGTGTGGGTACAGTGTGCTAACCTCTGCAGAGTGTGTGTTTAATCTATCGATAGTCATGCTCGTGGATAAGGGCCCAGTTCCTACTAGGTCACAATATGGGTCAATAGTAATAATAATGTGCTTAATAACAACCCTGGTTTGATGATGAAAGAAGTTGGTTGATATTTATGTGATCGTGAGAGGATCACTGTGATATCGTGAATACCAACCTGTTGGATATTTGTGATGTTATGCGAGAGTCAAGGATAAAGGTCAAGCTCCTTGTCATCATAAATGATTACTACGGTATTGTTAATACCAAGCTCGATTGGATCCTGAGATGATTGTGTGATATCCGTGCTGGTAAGTGAGACAGGTGATGGTTACCAAGTAACCCGAACAGAGTGAGTTGGTGCATGATAGTTTCATCAAGTTGCATGCTAGTATCATCATGTTCATATGTTTATGCCATGCTTGTATTGTTCTAGCGGTATCATCTTGTTCATGCTATGATGAATCTGATAGTATCATGTTAATCCTTGTTACCCTGTAATTGCCATGCTATTGTTCGTCTTGATTGCTTTGGTTGCTGTGAGCTTGCAAGTACATTCAATGTACTGACCTGGCGTGTCATGCAGTTTGCAGGTCATGCCGGATATGATTGCTTGTTTGCAGTGGATCCCTTGTTTGCACGCTAGGATAAGCATTCCAGCCAGAGTCCCTGCGGAGTGGAGTTCACCACCGTCGTCGCTTTTCTGCTACCAGTAGTCATTCTGCTGCATCGTGTTGTTTTGCTGCTTACATGGAGCAACCGTAGCAGGCGTAGCGTTGCCGTGCCGATGTAACCCCCTTGTACCCACTATAGATTGCAATAAAGAGCTAGTTTGTTCTATGCTAAGCATAGTCGTATTCCAGAAGACTTCTCCTTGATCTCTTGGCTGGAATACGGGGCATTCCGGTTTCTCTGAGCCAGGGTGCCACAGGCTTGGTATCAGAGCTGGTCTGGCTGTAAGATGGCCTAGCCCGCGCGAACGTTAGAATGCGGTAGTATAGAGCCTCGTTGGGTTGTTGGACTTGATTGCTGCATTTGTTTGTTGCATAGCATGCATATAGATTATTACCTTGTCGCTAATGGTTAATCTTGTGAGTGTAGGCGATATTGGTTTCGATCCACTACCTGCACCCTCCTTCTTAGCATGCCTGCTCTTTGGTGTTCGGTGTCATCTCTGTCCCAGCAGAATGATGCCATGGTGCCAAGTGTTCCAGACACCATTTGCAGGAGTTTTGCTCAGGTATCGTTGATATCTTTCCGCCACTCACCCATATCGTTTCGGTGATAGACTCGTCTCTATCCTGAATCGTGCCATCCATCTCGTCCCTTTGGCAACCCTCACTAATACTTGTTATCGGAAAAGGGCAATGCCATCAAGCCTTGCTTTTCCTCCCCTATATTGCCTCATCATCCCATTCTTTGGACATGTACGATTCCCTTTCGTACGCTTGATGATGATGTGGTAATGACCTTGTGTTTCACTGCATGATCACCAAGTCCGTCCTCGCCTCCATATTCATCTAGCTGCAACCGGTGTTCAACTAGCGCTTGGTGTAGCCTTGGTTACACTAACACCTTCCACACATGAATTCACTTTCATGCACACCGTCACAGCATAATAGACCGCAATACCGGAGTTTCCGCGAGATTTGTGTGCTTAGGCGTGCATGCATATTATTGTGTGAGTAGCAGTAATATGTGTTGATTGCTTTATATTATGTGTGTGCTTGTGTGCTTTTGTTCTCGTCGTTTGTTTTGTTTCTTTCTTTGGGCCTTCGGTGTTACAAATTTTCCCCTTATTAAAGTTGCTCATCAATCGACACCGGACATGAAGAATCAGCAAGGAGTTCAACTGATTGGAAACTCAGCTAAACAGAATGGAATTATCAGCAGACTGCAGTGAAATTTGGAATATCTCATCTAAAGGCAAAAGGAATCCTAGATGGGCAGTCAGTATCATGTTTGCATTAGCATGCACTCCTTACAACAATATGGATAATCAAGTTTGCCTCAGAGTGCACTCTTCATGACAAAAATGATCAGATCAGCAAGAAGGTAAGCTATGTGTGAGACCAACAGTGCAATTTCAGTCAAAGGTATGGTTCAGATACAAGGTTTGATTCTTCGTGGAGGATGATTTTGAAACATGATATGCCTGGAAGAAAGCAAGGATGTGCCACATACTCAGAAGGAGGATGGTCCAGCAATTCCTATTTCCGCACGAAATCCTGTCTTCCTCAGCAAGATACTTTCAATGGTTTCCAGCATAAGCCACCAAATCGTCCTCAGTACGGCACTGCTGCAAGATAGTACATTGTGAATTGACAGCAGATGTCAGAATTAGATCTGCAATAGTTGGTCAGAAGCAAGAATCAGTAAGAACACAAGTCTGCCTCGGGAATCAGATTCTCATATATATGTGAAGGAAGCCAGATATACACCTCAGTGTGACAAAGGACTATGAGGATTGACGACAACACTGAGCTCTATACAAGTACCGGTGAACCTGGAAGATGATCCTGATGAGCCCTTGTCTCCTTTTCTCTAGTGACGGCACCATGCTTGTGATCTGAGTTGTTTTTAGCTATCCAGGGTGGATACCAATTTTTATTTCTCTCTTCAACGACTGTCACGAGTTCTGAGCTGCTTTTCGTCCGTCTCGTACAGCTGTGAGTTTCTTTTTGTGACAGTATCCCTATAGCTGCTTTTGGCTATTTTAGGGAGCTGCCACTTTCTTCTTATCGACCCGGTCTCATGCTCTGAGCTGCTTTTCGGCCATCCTAAGCCATGGTTGAGTTATCTCAGTAATGTCCCAGATCTGAGTTGTAAAGACTGTTCTGGTGGTTACTGATTTTTTTGCCGATTTCTTGCAAGGGTTCAGATGATCATTTTCCTACGGTCAGAACTTGAGAGGTGTTGAACCTTCCATTTAATGGGTTACCATGTCAGCAGATGCAGATAAGAGTACACATGTCAGAATATTGCCCCCGACAGAAGCTATGGTCACACAAAGAAGTAATATGACCCCGCTCTTCCAACCAAGGATCCAGTTCAAGAAAACAATAATGAATTAGCAAGGCCAGTGGTGCAGATATGAAAATGGTTCAAATACCCCGGACAGTCTGAGTTAGTATGGATCACCATGGATATTCACCTAAAGGGTCTGCTCGGTTTTAGATGGTGAATAACAGTCTGGAAGCATGCATGTGCCCTCACTTATGTGAAGCATCAACGCATAGCCTGTCTTGGACAAAATTCTTTCACGAGATTCACAGTCAGTCAAGTCTGCGGGTACTATCATATAAGGCCATACCCCTTTATGCTGGTCAGGACAGGCGATAGTCAAATATTTGGAATGAATCTGAGATTCAAGATAGTGGAGCCAGTCAGCATGATTTAGAAATTCCCGTGATAAGTCAGAATCTGTCAGGAAAAATGGTTATGCCTCAACTCACTGTTTGGAACCCGAGGGATTTGCATTTAATGGAGAAACCCTATGCAAGGAGTTAGATCTTGGGTGTTCATCAGGACAAACCGGATCACCAATTCAGGGACAGTTGTCAGCACAGACACAGCCATTGGAAGTCACTCTCGGATTTGTGAGATATACAGATATTTTAGTCATGATAATCTCAGCTAAGTTAGGAGCTATGAACAGAATTGGAGACAGTATAAGCAGGAAAAAGGTGAAGTAAGATCTGCCAGGATATGGATACAGTAAAGCCAACCATCCCAAAACCAGTCAGGCAAGTCAGATGAAGAATTTAATGGGAATAATCAACAAAGGAAAAAGGATACC
This sequence comes from Triticum aestivum, assembly GCF_018294505.1. Taxonomy (NCBI): domain Eukaryota; kingdom Viridiplantae; phylum Streptophyta; class Magnoliopsida; order Poales; family Poaceae; genus Triticum; species Triticum aestivum. The sequence continues at coordinate 326,672,205 of NC_057795.1, read as the reverse complement.
CGAGTTGGAAACGGTTTCCTTAAGGAAGTATGTTCATACTTATTCCCTAAGCAACCAAATCTCGAGGACGACATTTCTTTAAGGGGGGAAGGTTTGTCATAGCCTGATTTTTGTCCCTTTCTTTTTCATTTGTTTTTTTGAGATTTTTGCTTGAGTTTTGTTTCTCCGTGGCTTTGTGGTCTGGAAACTGAAGAAGATACCCCCTTATTTATTTCCAGAGTGGCTTGTCATCCTCAAATCCTTCCATAGACCCTGTCATTTTCATCCTAGCCCAATCCCAAAATTCTTTTGCTAGGGAATATTCCTTTTTCTATTAAAGGAATAACCCTGTCTGACCTAGGTTGTGAAGCAACCTATATTTCCATCACTCCTAAAATTCCCAAATAATTCTCATAAATTGTTTGGGTCCTATCTTCATCAAATATGGCAAAACTTTTCATTTCCGTGTTCAAAAATATTCCTCCAATAATTCTTTTCCCATTTTTCCCTAAATGGCACTTTGTGAAGCAAGTGCTATTTTCCTTTTTCCAATTGACCTCAAACTCATTGGACATCTTTTGTTGACCATATCATTGCCATATGCCAAAATGCAACCTCATTTGCATAGTTGTCATTTAATTATGATTTTCCAAAGTTTCTGTCCAGAAAGAAACTTTGTGAAGGAGATACAAGCTAGGCATATTCAAATGAGTTGCAATTTTGCATGGTCCTTCATATCATCAAATCATAGCCCTCCACAAAAGTAGAGCTCATGTCATGCCTCCATGTGAGCTCATCTTCAATTCTTGTATTCTGTCCAAACTTTCAGTTTGTGAAGCAAGTATATTTTATCTTGCTCTATTATGGCTGCAAATTTTTCTAGGCCTTCTCTTATCCATATAACCTATCTCTACCCAATTTGGGCATATTTCATATAGCCATTTTCCCTCTAGAATTTTTGCAAGTTTCTGGTCAGTGGGGATGTTTGGGAAGGAAGTACCATTTTGGTTTATCCAAATGGTATGAAACCTTTTTTAGCATCTTCATATGATCAAATAACTAAGCTTTGACGAAGTTGAGCTCAAGTGGATTCACCATTTGAGTGCATCATCTTGATTTCTATTCTGGACCAAGTTAAGCAGTTGTGAAGCAACTATATCAAATATTGGTCCAAATCACCTCAACTTTCCTAGAACCATAGTCCTTCCTAATCTAAACCTCCCAGACAACGCCATTGACCCAATTAGCTCCCTGTTGATCAACAGTACTCATCCAAAACTGATACAACAAACTTCAAGCGATCTCTCACATCTCTCCTTGGCACTTCTGCATGATCTATCACCTCCCTCGGCCTCTAGTATGAAAGGACTAATCACTAGACATCTCAGGGCAGCCATTTGGCTCTTCTTGACGCCAGCCACGTGGTGACCACTGGCCTGGCACACCATGGATGCGAGCTGAGCGGCGTTTTGCTCAGGCCCCTCCTTGGTTCGTCGTGCTCGCGTGCCTCATCGTGTCCAACAGCTAGCCCGCGTTGTCGCCGTTCCCCTGGAGCCGTCTCCCCCTCCCGAAGCCTCCTCGCTGGCGCTCGTCGCCGCGCGCCCACGGGCGAACTATAGCCGACCGGCTCTATTCGCGCCGTGGCGGCTTCCTCCTCTTGTCCCCGAGCCCCTATTGTCTCTGTGACCCTCGTCCACTTCCCCCTTGTCGACCCCTGAGCTTGGACGCGAGCACACGCGTCCACGGCGCCGGACACGCATCCGCGGTGGCACCCGAGCTCGAACTGCCTCGACCCGGCTATAAGTAGCAGCCCCGACCCCTCTCGAGCACTCCATCGCCCTCCCCTCACTCCTAGCAACCTCCCCGTCCCCTCAAACGAGCTCGAGGAGCTCCCTTTGCTCGCCATTGCCACCATGGCCACCGCCTCTGAACTCCTAGATTCCCGCGAACCGGAGCTCCATTCTCCCTCTAGCCACCACCAGTAGATCTCCACCACTCCGGTGAACCTCCCCGTAGCGTTGCCCCATCTTCTTCCCCATCAGAGTACCCTGCCCGTCCCCGTCTGCCTTCGGTTGCCGTCGTGTCCGGTGTTCCACTCGTGCCAGGGCTCTCCGACGAGCATGTGCCCCCAGGCGGGTGCGTCATCGCCGGAGATGGCTGGAGCAGCCCACGCGAGCGTCGGTGCCGGCGACCCCGCTCCCTGTTCTATGCAGCGTCGGGGAAGAAGGAGCAGGCACGGGAGGAAGGGGTTTGGCCAACAGCGTGGACCCCGCGGGCCCCATTTGTCAGCATCAGCTGGATAAGTGACTGGCCCCACAGCCGGTGGGACCCGCACATCAGCGTTGACCAGCCCCGGCCCCGCCTTGCCTTGTTAGATAAGTGGAGACGCATTTGGGGTGTGCGTTTCCATCTTCAGAAAGCGTATTTCTCATTTTGTGCCTCTGCCTTATCCACTCAGGGACCCATCTGTGAATATTCTTTTTGCAGAAAAGTCCCTGGTCTTCTACACCTCATATCTTCGCGACCGTAACTCTGATCGAGGTGAATCCAACGCCCACGTCTTTGTATCGTCAAGCCCGTTCTGTTCCCCCCATTCTCACTATGTTTCAACATTCTAAAAATGACCATTTTGCCCTTTCCCCAATCATCCCCCTTTGAGAGAGAACATTTTCCGGCAAATGTTTTCGCGGCCTCACCACACTTCTCCCCGGAGCCTTTTCCATCCCCAGGCAAGCCACAACCACCATTTGCATGATAGCCATGCAGAAGCATTGGTTTTTACCTTGAATCTTTAATAACTGTCTGTTTGTGTTGCTACTATTGTCGGTATTTCGGTCATGCTTATGGATCGGTGTTTACCGTCATGCTATATTTCCTCGCGCTCTGTTATTATGTTCTTCATGCTAGTACTACTTTAACATTGGCCATGCTTGGTAATAATACATGTTGGTGATGGCCTTCGGTGCATGACTATCGCCTGTTCCAAGTACCGTTGTTATGAATGTTATTTTGCACCGAGTTGGTTAAATACTTGCATGGTAGTTTTATCGTTATGTTATTGCATGGTAGTTATTTTGATGCTAGTGTCATGTCATGCTATGAGTAGTGTGCTAGTTTTGATATTTATGCTCATCAGTATGCCATGTTCATCTATATAAATGGTTAAATGTTGTTGTTATGCTCGTTGATTATGATGCATCACCATGCTTATGTTGATATCATGTTCATGCATTGTAGTTGCATCATGTTATTTTATCACGGCTCAGCATATTGCATTCAAGTTTAACCGGATTAAATTGAACTGGAACAACTGTTGGCTGAGTCATGGTGCCACCATATCGATCTGACCAGTGCAACCACGTTTGCCTTATGGGAAGGCCCTAACTGGGTCTATTGTTATGCATCTCACTAGTGCCTCCCGCGAGGGAAGGTTATGCGCGGGTGCTACCTTGGCCAGGTAGGACGACATAAGCCTTGTGTGCCCGTTGTTGAGTATGGATCCTTGTCCCCGGTTGGGACCGTTTTTCCATGACGGTGGTCGTTGGTGCCTTTGGTAGGCACGGGGCCACCCAGGACTTAGCCCAAAGGGGAGTTGGTCGGAGTGGCCGGGAGAGTGTCATGGCAGTAGGACGGTTTTTTCGGAATGCTTCGGTCTACCTGAATGGGAGTGCGAGGCCAGGGTTCCGTGGTGTGGGTACAGTGTGCTAACCTCTGCAGAGTGTGTGTTTAATCTATCGATAGCCGCACCCGCGGATAAGGGCCCAGTATGTAGTTGGTCACACTATGGGTCATCAGTAATAATAATGTGCTTAATAACAACCCTGGTTTGATGATGAAAGAAGTTGGTTGATATTTATGTGATCATGAGAGGATCACTGTGATATCACGAATACCAACTTGTTGGATATTTGTGATGGTATGCGAGAGTCAAGGGTAAAGGTCAAGCTCCTTGTGGTCATAAATGATTACTATGGTATTGTGTGATATCCGTGATGGTAACACTACTAGGAAAAGGGCTATAGATAGGATTGATTCTAATGGCGCACTGTGGAAGCAGTGCGCCACTACTATATACTAATGGCGCACCTGTTTGTGATACGCCATTAGTGTGGAAGACACTAATGGCGCACCGTAAACAGGGTGCGCCACTAGTATGAATTATTTTTTTTCCATTTTCCCATACATACTAATGGCGCATCGGGTCCATAATGCGCCATTACTATCTATAACTACTAATGGCGCACCAAGCAGGCAGTGCGCCATTACTGTAAATTTTGTTTTATTCTTTTTTTTTGCAAAACTACTAATGGCGCATCGTGGCACAGTGCGCCATTACTAGTTTAAACTAGTAATGGCGCACTCAGAGGAGATGCGCCATTAGTATATATACTTATTATTTTTACTTTTTTGCAAAACTACTAATGGCGCACCGTAGGCTGATGCGCCATTAGTAACCAGGGACCAACAAGATATTTTGGACAGCCCACACCTACCCACTCACTTTCCCCACTTCATTCCATCCACCTCCTTCTCCAAGCTTTCGGCCATCTCCTCCTCCTCACCTCATTTCCACCATAGATTCAACAAAATTAAGTGGTGAAATTACCTTTTTTTGATAGGTAAGTAAGGGAAAGCTATCTTCATGATATAGATCTACTTTTTTTTCTCCCTAGCTCGCTCCAACAACGTGCACATGCACTTTTTGTGGCCTAGCTAGATCTATGTATGTTTGTGGTGTTGCATGTGTTTGTGGTGTTGCATATATGTTTGTGTTTGAAGGTACCGGTATTTGAAATATGCGATAGTTGCCAATATTTTGCCGGAATGTTTTGATTCATTTCCGTTTCGGCGAGAATTTTGGCACTATGCATTCTTTTTGGTCCTATTTTTAGGGAAGGTCATGCCAAATTTTTTCTTGGTTCTAACATATCGTTTTGCTCTACCCCGCAGGCGACCATGGTCCGCACGATGACTGAAGGCATCGTGAATAGGTTTTTGAGCTCCGCGAAGGCCGAGATGCTTCAAAAGAACGAGACGGAGATAAGATGTCCATGTCGAAGATGCAAGCTGAAGAGCCTTATTGCGGACCCGGATTCCGGGCAGGTGCGGGACCACCTGCTCTTGCGTGGTTTCATGGATGGCTATCAGTGGCAAGGTGATGAAGATGACTATCAAGTCGTCCATGGCTGGGGCCGGGCAAGAAATGAGGAAGGGAAACAAGACAAGTACCACCGCGGCGAGGGCGGGCGAGAAGACGAAGAATCTCCAGGACATGATCACGACGGTGATGCTGTACACAGTCATCATGTAGAAGATGTCGTACATGATGATGAGGAAGATCAAGACGAAGGGAATGATCATGAAGATGAAGATGCCGGAGCAGACGATGATGGAGGCTGGGTGCAGGACCCTCATATTCAAGAGCTGCTTCTCAAGCGGACGGATAACGCAAGAGCTGCCGCCCGAGAGAAAGCCAAGCTGGATCAACTAGAGATAGACGCGGTTACTCCATTGTATGAAGGATGCAGGCCCGAGGATACCCGCCTGAAAGTAACGCTCATGGCTCTGGAGATGAAGGTAAAACACAAAATGACCGACGCATGCTTCGACGAGAACATGTCATTCTGGCACGAACGTCTTCCCAAGGGGAACAAGTGCCCGACCAGTTTCGAGGAGGCGAAGAAAATCGTGTGTCCTCTGGATTTACCGCACGTGAAATACCATGTGTGCATGAACAATTGCATCATTTATCGGGACGAGCACGCGGAGTCTACCATATGTCCGGTGTGCGGCGTCACTCGATACAAGAAGAGGAAGAAAGCTCCTCGAAAATCGGTGTGGTACTTTCCGATCACTCCTCGTCTGCAGCAGTATTTCGCGGACCCTAAGGTAGCAAAGCTCCTGCGTTGGCACGCGGATAGGGAGGAGAAGAAGCGAGAAGATGACGCAAATGATCCGGAGATAGATAAAAAAGACAAGATGCTGAGTCACCCTAAGGATGCGAGCCAGTGGCAAGCGTTGAACTTCGAATACCCAGAATTTGGGAACGATCCAAGGAACATCGTGCTGGGCGCGAGCACCGATGGAGTCAATCCGTTTGGCAGCCAGAGAAGCACACATAGCACCTGGCCTGTGTTTGTGTGGTTGTACAACCTTCCCCCCTGGTTGTGCATGAAGAGGAAGTACATTCACATGAGTATGCTAATTGAAGGGCCGAAACAACCAGGGAACGACATCAATCTGTATCTGGGGCTGCTGAAAGAGGAGCTTGACACGCTGTGGAAAACGCCAGCCAATACGTGGGACGCCGCAGAGAAAGAATATTTCCCTATGAGAGCCGCACTGCTCACGACGGTGCACGACTATCTCGGTTACGGATATCTCGCGGGGCAGGTAGTCCACGGATTTTCTGGATGTGTAAGGTGCATGGATGACACAACGTATCGCCAGCTAGATAGAGATCCCGGGTCTTCGAAAACCATGTTCATGGGACATCGAAGGTGGCTTCGCGACGATGACCCGTGGAGGAAACACAAGGATCTGTTCGATGGTGAAACCGAACCCCGAAAACGCCCGTGTACGAGGAGCGGCGAGGAAATAGACAAGCTGTTGAAAAATTGGAAAGACTGCCCAGTGCCGGGAAAGAAGCGAAAGGCGTCAGAGCCGCTGCTGAAGGTATGGAAAACGAGGTCTGTTTTCTGGGACTTGCCGTACTGGAAGATCCACCGTGTGCTTCACAGCCTTGATGTCATGCATATCACGAAGAACGTGTGCGAGAGTCTGCTTGGTACCCTGCTCAACATGCCAGAGAGGACCAAAGATGGGCCGAAAGCAAGGGCAGACATGAAATCAATGGGCATCAGGCAGGAGCTTCACGCTAATGATGATGATGATGATGATGATGAGGCGAAGCAGGACACGGAAAGTCGTCGCAAAGGCAAAAAGGCCAAGAAGACCGGAAATGACTACCCTCCCGCGTGCTTCACTCTAAGTCAGGAGGAGATCGAGCAGTTTTTCACCTGCCTCCTAGGAGTAAAACTTCCTTACGGTTACGCGGGGAAGATAATCAGATACCTAGACCCAGCGAAGCAGAAGTTCAGCGGGATGAAGTCTCACGACTGTCACGTGCTGATGACGCAGATACTTCCAGTTGCAATCCGTGGGATCATGGACGTGCATGTCCGTGAAACGCTATTTGTCCTATGCAACTTTTTTGACGTCATCTCTCGGAAGTCGATTGGCGTGAGGCAACTCAGAAGGCTACAGGAAGAGATCGTGGTGATACTATGCGAGCTTGAGATGTACTTCCCGCCCGCATTCTTCGACGTTATGGTGCATCTGCTGGTCCATATAGTGGAGGATATCATCCAACTCGGGCCGACGTTCCTGCACAGCATGATGCCGTTCGAAAGGATGAATGGTGTCATCAAAGGATACGTTCGCAACATGTCACGTCCAGAGGGAAGCATAGCCAGGGGCTTTCTGACCGAAGAGTGCATCTCCTACTGCATGAATTATCTAGGCATCGAGAACCCCGTTGGTCTGCCCGTCAACAGGCACCTCGGCAGGCTCGCAGGATGAGGTCACCATGAGGGTCGCCGCGAAATGCATGTCGACTTCGAGGGTCGACTCGCCGACTTTGAAAGAGCAAACCTAGTCGCGCTACAACACATAGACGTGGTCGATCCTTGGGTGGTAGAGCACAAAACCTTTATTAAGAAGACGTACAATGACCGAGGCCAACAGAGGACGGACGGAGATATACTCAAAGAGCACAACTCATGTTTCACGCGTTGGTTCAAGCAGAAGCTTCTGTCGTACCCTTTACATGAGGATTCTTCTGCGGAAGAACAACTCATATTCGCCTTGTCACAGGGCGCCGAGCACAACCTGATGACCTATGAGGCGTACGATATCAACGGCTACACATTCTACACCGAGGACAAGGACATGAAGAGCGATGGTTATCAGAACTCCGGGGTAACAATGGAATCCTACACCGGTAACGACAAGGACAGATACTACGGAAGGATCGAGGAGATCTGGGAGCTGAGCTACGCTGGAGAGAAGGTCCCGATGTTCTGTGTCAGATGGGCCAAAAATGTCATAAAAGAAGACCGGTATTTCACCACCATGGTTATACCCGAAGCCAGATGCAAGACCGCGGGCGCAAACGTCACCGCGAAAAATGAGCCATGGGTACTGGCTTCCCAAGTGGACCAATGCTTCTTCATTACCGACCCGCCAAAGCCTAGTCGTGTTGTCATGAGGAGAGGCAAAAGGAAGATCATCGGAATGGATGGAGTAGCCAATGAGCAAGACTTCGACAAGTACGGCGACCCGAAGATCGAACATGACGACGACGATGAAGTAGCAGCACACACCACAAGAAGAAGCAGGACCACCCTACCTAAAGGACGTCCGTTCCACAGAAGAACTCCGTTTGCGAAAAAGAAGGGCAAGAAGATTGTGAACAGATAGCTAGCTAAGACCGATTGTATTTAAATCGTAGTCTTCATTTCTCGATTGTATTTCATGGGCACTTTTTGATATCATGAATATTTTTAAATTTCATGGGCACTTTTTGAATTCATGAGGACACTTGATCTCGATTCCCCCTCCATCTCGATCTCGATCCCCCTCCATCTCGATCGCACCCGCACCCTCCCCCGCTAGCTCCACCCATCGCAACCCTCCCCCGCACCCGGCCCCCGCACCCACACTTTTTGAACATATTTTTTAAATTTTTTTTACTATTTTTATAAAAAACATTACTGTTATAATTTAAACAAGTTTGAACATATTTAAACACAAATAAATATAAAAAACAGCATTTAAAATGCATAAAAAATATTACTGTTATGATTTAAACAAGTTTGAACATATTTAAACACAAATAAATATAAAAAACACCATTTAAAATGCATAAAAAATATTGGGGATCCTAGGAATCGAACCCAGGACCTCCTGGTGTGTGTGCTGCGTGCTGACTAGTCGAGCTAGTGGGTGGGTTCTGTTGTAGATAGGGTTGGGCTGTAGATATGGCTACTGGGCTAGATTAAAACAAAATTCTAATGGCGCACCGAGGGGTGGTGCACCATTAGAACAGTCGTACTTATGGCGCACCAGCGTGTGGTGCGCCATTAGAAAGCTTCCCTCCACCTATTCCCCTCTGGCCTCTCTCCCTCCCTCGCCAGATCCCCCCCCCCCACTCGACCTAACTTTGCCCCCGCGCCGTCGCCCCCGCGCCGTCACCCCCCGAGCCAGAGGAGACGACGACCGCCTCTACCTCAGCTCAGCCAGGCCACGCGACGCCGAGCCGAGCGCCGCCTACCTCGCCGTCCCCCCTCCGCCCGCCCGCGCCCTCGACGTCCTCCGCCCAAGCCGAGACGCAGAGACATGCGAGTGGAGGAGCCCACCGCGTGTCACCGGAGCTTCAACGCCCAGCCGCTGCCGGAGCTTCAACGCCGGCGTCTTCCTCCATTCCTTCATCCCCTCCCCCAGGTGATTCCTCCCTTCTCCTCCATCCCCTCACCTGCAAACCCTAGGGTAGGCCTGGCTTTCCGGTGCTGTTAGCCAACCAATCGCTTGATGCCTGCGTACCATGCTGTGTTTTGAGTTTAAGATTTATATAATTGTAGACCCCTGCAAAACTGCAACAACCAAATATAGGTAAATAAAAGACAAAGTGGGTGATCTCAACACTGGAAAAAAGGTTTATTATATCAAGCAAGCAAACCGATTTAGTACTCTAGTACACACCACATTTGTGTCCAGATACATTCTGGACTGGATTCATGTGAAATGAAAATTGATTTGATATTGAATTGGACTTAGAAATACAATTGCATTGGCCAAAGAAAAGCAGGTCACCTCTTTTAACAGAAGAAAACACCAGTTCATTTAAGCTGACGAAACTTCCAAAGGCTTTGGTCTGACAGTAACTGCAATTTTCAAATAGAAGTGTATGACAGAAAGATTTCCAAACCAGTGTCTTCTCCCTTCTCTAAGAAGGGAATCCATGTAGCAGAGGAGAAAAGCAAAACAATCAAGGATCTGGAGTCTGACTATAGTTGCATATATAAGATATAACTTAGAACTTGGTGTTTTCATCTAAAATTATTGAAACTATCGGGAAAAATGCAGATAGGAAGCAATAAAGTGATATATCCAAAAGCTCAATTTGTAATATTAGGTATGAAGACCTCTATGTGGATGCTAACAAACAACGACTGAAATAGCAAAACTGTAATGCCATGCAAGTTCTGGGCAGGACAGTATACAGATTTGTAAAATGCAAGTGGATTTTGGTGCCAGCGTTCGTGTAGTACTCTGCATTAATAAATCTAACTATATGAGCTCTCAATACTTGTGTAATATGATTGCTTTTGGGCTGTTTGAAGACATGTTGAATCGGGTTTATGTGCTATTTAGGATGAACTCCTTGCACTGCTGTTAAAGCCTAACTATATTGCTTCTGTTACCTTTATGTATACATATTGTTTTTGTTAATACTTGTGTAATATCATTTCTTTATTTTTGTTAAGTCCGGGCACGGGGTGCAGGACGACGACCGCGGCCTTCCCACGGCCAACTGAGGCATCCCTTCGACGACGCCGCCGCCGCCGACCCCGACCCCAACCCCGACCCTGACCCCTCCGGCGACCGGCCGCGCCTGCCCAGGTACCTCTCCTCCTTCCTCCTTCCTCCCTCTCCATCCTTCCTCCCTCCCCAACCTATGCATGGTGAAGATGAGTTCAGTTGAGTAGGCAGGAAGTTGCTGCTTCCAAATGCTTTTTCTTTTCTAGCTTAAACTACCACGAATGGTTTGCTGCAATTGCTTCATGCAAGAATCTAAATTGTTTACATGGCAGTGTGTGATACAACTCTTCAGGAGGCTATAAGCATGCAAGTTGCTCAACCTCTGGACATTGTTCAGTTGCAAATGCATCTGAAGTAGATTGAGATTTCATTCTGCTTCCTTGTGCTCTATGTAGAATGCTTCTAAATTTCCTGTTTTGTCCAACTGCAGTTTCTTGAATTAACTTGCTATGCATTAGGTTGGTCTCACCCTCAGACCGATGCTGGTAATGATATGTATGTGCTATTAGATGCTGGTATTGTTCTAGTTTTAGTTGTGATGGTTTGCTTGTGGGTTTGTTTGACTCAGGTGTTTTAGTTCATGTTTCCATGTACAGATGTTTTAGTTAGTCAACTGAATCGAGTTTGAGATGTTCTGTTTCTGATGGAGTGTCAAAGCAGATGGAGTGTCAAAGCAGTAGAGTTTTCAAAACTAGATCATTTTACTGGCCATTTAGTGACAAGTTTCCTGGGAGTTGTCGACCCTTCTGCCTTTAGTTGTTGCTAGCCTAGAAGTAAGTCTCCTCATGGTTTTACTGGATCATTGAATTATCCCCGAGAGTGAAAGGGCATAAAGCTCTCTAGCTGATTGACTATGCGTGTTCTGTTATAGCTATTTCAGCAAATTGATGTCATCCTCTATTAGCAATGTTGCAATAAGGGAACATATATATCATTAGTAAGGTTAAAAGGAAGTGATCCATCTGCAACTGGTGTTTATTAGTCTTTTTGAGTGAGTTATCTGCATCTGCTCCTTGTGGTGGTGGTTGTTTAGATGGGCAGTAAGAAACCATGAATCGTGCTATTAATGTCTTGCTTTTCTCTTCCGATCCTTTTGTTGCATACTTACACATTGCTTATGTATTGTCTGTTGTTTGGCTTGTGCATAGAGATGCCGTCGTATGTCGTGTACAAGGGTAAGGTTCCCGGAGTCTACGATGACTGGGAGGAGTGTCGGAGACAGGTTCACCATTTCAGCGGTAACACTTACAAAGGGTACACCACTAGGGCGGAGGCCGAATCTAGATACGCCCGCTATCCAGCGGGAGAGAGGAGGGAGCGTTGGAGGAACCGGATGAAGACCAGTTTGATCGCGATGATGCTCATCGTGATGACCACAGCTCTCTTCTATGTGATGGTAGTTTAGATGATCGATATCGACTTGTAATGTGAAGGCAAACTCGATACTCGCGGTCTTGAGACTTGTAATGTTTTATCTTTGTCCGGTCTTTTGAATCCGGAGACTAATATGATGAATTGTATTCGGAGACTAATCATCTATTGTATTTGATGAATCTGATGTTGCTGTGTGCTGCTGTCTATATTCTATGCAATAATATATTTTGTAACCTGTGCAAAAATCAGAAAAGCAAAAAAAATAAAACCTAATATTCATACTAATGGCGCACCACACAAGACACTAATGGCGCACTGTGATCATCACACTAATGGCGCATTAGCTGCTGGTGCGCCATTAGAATGCCAAAGCACATTTGTACATATGGCCCCTGGGAGGCATTCTAATGGCGCACTGCAGGCTATACTAATGGCGCACTACGCGGTGCGCCATTAGAACACCAGATACTAATGGCGCACCAGTAGTGCGCCATTAGAATTTAATTCTAATGGCGTGATGCCAGTGGCGCACCAGTAGTGCGCCATTAGAAGGCAAATTCGGTGCACCACTAGCATGCCTTTTCCTAGTAGTGTAAGTGATACAGGTGATGGTTACCAGGTAACCCAAACAGAGTGAGTTGGTGCATGATAGTTTCATCATGTTGCATGCTAGTATAATCATGTTCATATGTTTATGCCATGCTCGTATTGTTCTAGCGGTATCATCTTGTTCATGCTATGATGGATCTGATAGTATCATGTTAATCCTTGTTAACCTGTAATTGCCGTGCTATTGTTTGTCTTGATTGCTTTGGTTGCTGTGAGCTTGCAAGTACATTCAATGTACTGACCTGGCGTGTCATGCCAGTTTGCAGGTCATGCCGGATATGATTGCTTATTTGCCGTGGATCCCTTGTTTGCGCGCTAGGATAAGCGTTCCAGTCAGAGTCCCGGCAGAGTGGAGTTCACCATCGTCGTCGCTTTTTTGCTACCAGTAGTCATTCCGTTGCATCGTGTTGTTCTGCTGCTTGCATGGAGCAACCGTGGTAGGCGTAGCGTCGCCCTGCCGATGTAACCCCCTTGTACCCACTATAGATTGCAATAAAGAGCTGGTTTGTTCTATGCTAAGTAGTGCCGTATTCCAGAAGACTTCTCCGCGATCTCTGGGCTGGAATACGGGGCGTTCCGGTTTCTCTGAGCTGGGGTGCCACACCAGCACCCCTCCTGAGGCTCAAGCGCGAGCAGTAGGCAGGCTCCTGACGGGTGACCACAGGCTGGAGCGCCCGTCTCGGGTGCCGATGGCAAGTCCTCCTGACCTGGTGCCGGAGTCGTGACGTGCGGGGTCGCAGATGGCTTGAAGAGCGCTCCTCAAACACCCCTGGCTCCTGAGGGAGCCTACGAGAGGCTCTTTTGGCGATGTCGTCTACTTCCTTGTTCGCCCCGCGCGGCACGTGCTGCAGCTCCACGCCCATGAACCGCTTCTCCATTTTGCGCACTTCCTCTAGGTACGCCTCCATGTGATCATCCCTAGCTGTGTACTCCTTGTTAGAGAAATTGACGAGAAGCTAAGAGTCGCCCTTGATGGTGAGGCGCTTTACTCCCAGCGCGGCCATGGCCCTGAGTCCGGCAAGCAAGCCTTCGAATTCTGCGATGTTGTTGGAGACCTTCTCGCCCCACTGAAAGTAGAGTTGTACTGCCTAACAAAGCTTGTCCTTGGTGGGTGAGATGAGGATGGCCCCCGCCCCTGTGCCTTGTCTAGCAAATGCCCCGTCGAAGTACATGATCCATCCGTCCGGCTCTTCATCTCCTGGTAGGAGGGAGCAGTCCTCGCCTACCTCGTGGCCTGGAGCATCTGTCCACTCCGCCACAAAGTCCGCGAGGGCCTCGCCCTTGATGACCTTGGTGGTACTAAACTCGAGAATGAATGCTTGAAGCTCAATGTTACATTCCGCCACTCGCCCGGCTGCTTTCGGGCTCCAAAGCACCCTCTCTAATGGGTACGCTGATACAACTTTGATGGGGTGGCCTTGAAAGTAGTGGCGCAGTTTCCAGGAGGCGACTAGAAGTGCGAGCAAGAGCTTCTGTGCATTAGGGTAGCATGCCCGGGCCTCCCTCAGTAGTGTGCTGACAAAGTAGACAGGGTGCTTGACGAGGGGAGGGGGGAGGATTAGCGGAATCTTGTTCTTCACGAGGGCACAGGTACCTTGCAGCCTCATGAGGCCCGTTGTCCAGAGTGTTGGTATCCACGGGTTCAATCGTGGATTCAGGAGGAATGTCGGCCACTGCGCTGGCCGAGACTTCAGATGCCTCGCCCTAGGAGTGCTGCGCCTTGCTTGTCGGATGTGCATCCTGCTGCGGCTTCTTTATCAGGCACTTCTTCCTTAGCGCCGCCAGGGGGCACCGGCTGAGTGAGGGGTTGCTGCCAGTTAGAGCACCAAGGGTTCAAGAAGGCGCGATGCTACCATCACGGGCGGACTGGTCAGATATCTCTTGAGGTCCTGGAAGGCTGCGTCTGCCTCATGGGTCCACTCGAATGGCTCCTTCCTTTTAATCAACTTGAAAAACAGGAGGACGCGCTCCCCTAGCATGGAAATGAAACGCCCAAGTGCGGTTATGTAGCCGGCCAGCTTCTGCATCTCTTTCAGGTTCTGTGGGGGGTTCATATCCTCTCTCGCCTTGACCTTCTCTGGGTTAGCCACGATCCCTCTGTGTGACACCAAGAAGCCTAGCAGCTTGCCGGAAGGGACCCCAAACACACACTTCTCGGGGTTAAGCCAAAGATCCACCATGCGCAGGCTGGCGGACATCTCCTCCAGATCTTCTATCAGAGTCCTGGCCTCCTGAGACTTCACCACTATGTCATCAACATAAGCCTCTGCATTCCTCTCGAGCTGCGAACCCAGGGCGATGTGCATCAACCGCTGGAAGGTTGCTCCGGCATTGCACAGCCCGAAGGGTATGCAGGTGTAGCAGTACACCCCGCAGGGGGTGAGGAATGTCGTCTTCTCCACATCCTCCATGGACATCTTGATCTAGTGGTAGCCGAAGAAGGCATCTAGGAAGCACAACAGGTCGCACTCGGTGGTGGAGTCAACGATCTGGTCGAGGCGAGGGAGTAGGAAGGGATCTTGCGGGCATGCCTTGTTGAGGTTGGTGAAGTCGACACACATGCGCTCCTTCCCTCCTGTCTTGGGAACGATGACAGGGTTCGCCAGCCATTCTAGGTACCGCACCTTTCTGATGACCCCTACGGCTTGTAGCTTACGGGTTTCCTAGACGATGAAGGCCTGCTTCTCGTTGGACTGGCAGCGAGCCTTCTGCTTCACCAGCCGCACATTTGGGCATAACCTCGGGTGGTGCTCGATTATCCCCCTTGGGACCCCAGCCAGGTGTTTGGGCTCCCAAGCAAATACATCCTTGTTGGCTCGCAAAAAAGTTGATCAATGCCTCGTCTTGATCCTGAGCGAGGCCGGCCCCTATGGTGAAGGTGGCGCTGGCCGTCCCATCCTCGCAGACCGGCACTTGCTTTGTCTCGGCTCGGTCTTGGGAGAACAACTACTTCTTCTTGGCAGGTGCTGCTTCTGGGGCCTCCTGATCCTTCTTATCGCCGGGTAGCGCAGCCGCGGCTGTCTTGAAGGCGAGCTTGAGGGCCTGCAGCGCGCCTTTGGTGTCCCCCGCCACCGTGAGGACACCGTTGCTGCGAGGCATCTTCATGACGTTGTACGCGGGGTGGATCGCAGCCATAAACTGGGCCAAGGCTGGGTATCCTAGAATGGCATTGTACGGCAGGTCGATCTTGGCGATGTCGAAGTCGATGAGCTCAGTGTGGTAGTTGTCGCGGTTATCGAAGGTGACAGGGAGACGGATCTGCCCCAGGGGCCTGGTGGAGTCATCGCCGACCCCGAAGAAAGGCTTGGAGGGGCGGAGCCGGCTGGGCGGCACGTGGAGCAGGCCGAACGCCTCTGGGGAGAGCCAGTTGAGGCCGGCTCCACCGTTGATGAGGGTCCTGGTGATCGCCATGTGGCAAATGGTGGGGGTGCAGAGCATCGGGAGCACGCTTGCTCCCGTCGTGGCGGCGGGGTGATCCTCGGGGCGAAACGTGAGGTCAGCTTGGGGCACCGCCTAGCTCGGGGGAGCCCCCGAGCCCGCCTGGGTGTTGCCTGCCTGCCGGTAGAACTGCTTGATATGGCGGTAGGAGGGTGGCGCCTGCGAACCACCTAGGAGAGCTGCGACGACCGGGGGCGCCAGCGCCGTGTAGTGGGCGAGGAAGAGGTCGTGCAGCTCCTCCCAGGAGGCCACGGAAGATGCCGGCAGGTTGAGCAACCAGGCGCCTGGTGCGCCTATGATGGCCATGGGGAACCAGTTGGCCTTCACCTTGTGGTCTCCGCCAGCCGCCCAAACTGCCTCCTCGTATGCCTGAAGAAAGGGGGCTGGATCTGCCGCGCCATCGTAGCACGGCGGCATCTCCGGTTGGAACTTGGGCGGCCACTGCACCTGCCGCAGGGAGGGGGTGAAACAGCGCAGCCCCGGCGCTTCTCCGAGAATGCGGGTCGACGGGGCCGACAGAGGAGCACCCGCCATAGGGGTCAGTGGCATGATCTACAGGTCGAGGAAGAAGATTCTGACGCACCCGTACCTGGCACACCAAATGTTGGATTTAGGGATCCGGCAACCCTTGAGAGGTTCGAACTCTTGGGTGCGTGTGGAGATCTCAACCTGCCCAGCCTGCCTACTCGCGATCCTCCTAAGCCTAGCACGTCGAGCTCAAAGAGACACAAAGACACAAAGGTTTATACTGGTTCGGGCCACCGTTGTGGTGTAATACCCTAATCCAGTGTGGTGTGGTGGATTGCCTCGAGGGGCTATGGATGAACTAGTACAGTGGATGAACAAGCCTCAGGAGGTGAGGTGTTCTTGAGCTGGTGTGGTACTCTACTCGTTCTGATTTCGGTCCCTTTCTATGGTGATGGCTAAGTCCTATATATAGTGGCCTTGGTCCTCTTCCAAATATGAGCGGGAAGGGATTCCACAATGGAGGGATTTGAAAGGGGACAAGTAGTACAGTCTATCCTAACAAAAGTAGTCTTCGCCTGCGAAAAGCCTCTGGGTGTGACGCTCTGGTGGGCTCGGTGATGACCTTCGTCCTGCCGTCCTAGCGATCTTGGTCTTGTTGCACCAGAATGGAAACCCTTGGCTGATTCCTCGGGACTCCACGCCTGTGGCTTGCCTCCCTTGCACCAAAGAGGAAACCTGCACTCTCCACCCGCCTGGCGCACGCGTGGCCTTGGTTGTCACGGCTCACGTTAGCTGAGCCTCATGAGATAACTTGCATAGAACTCTCCGCCCCTCAGGAGCCCTCCTGAGGAGGCCACCTCCCTCGGGGGTCTTAGCATCGTTCGCCTCATGAGGCTTGGCCCCTCGAGAGGGTCTTGCGGTGTTGGTGATAAAGCTGGGCCGTACCAGGCCGTCGATGGAGTCACGCGGTTGGCCGCAGGCAGGCAGGACTGGATACCCCAAATCCAAGACGCCGACACTAGCCATGGTGGCTCATACCACCGGCTTTAATTGCAATGCTCAATAGATAACATCAAACTGCTCATGGTGGCTTAGATAACCTGACGTAATTATTCATATACCATTAGGCCCCTTTGTAAGCCGCCATTCTGAATATGTGTTGTGATACCTTTTCCTCCGGCTTAAATTTTGAACCGGCAAATTTGTTCTTCTCCTTTTAGGCTTCCTTCTTCACAATGCCGCCCAAAACAACCACTTCCTATAATTGGGTTTGCTCCATCGTCACGGAGCATAGACTTGAAGACTTTGTGAAAACCAGTTATCTGACAAAAAAAAGGATGCCATGTCTTACCGCGCCCCTAGACCGACAGAAGAGAAACCTCAACCCAAAGAAGGGGAAATCATTGTCTTCACTGATCATATGAACCGGGGCTTTTCCCCGTCCGGCTCTAAGTTCTTCAGGGACATTCTGCACTTTTTTGACCTCCATCCTCAAGACATCGGACCCAGTTCCGTGTCTAACATATGCAACTTTCAAGTGTTCTATGAGGTGTACCTTGAAGAAGAGCCTAGCTCGGAACTTTTCAGAGAATACTTTTACTTGAACCACCAGAACGAATACTCCAACGGACCTAGTTTGGAACTCGGCGGGGTCTCGATCCAACGACGGAGAGACGCCATTTTTCCTTATGCGCAGCCGCCAAGTCATCCCAAGGACTGGAACCAGACATGGTTCTACTGCCAGGATACTTCTCCGGCTGATGAGAACCCTCTACGTGACTTTTGCGCCTTGCGTCTCGAATCCAATCATCCACTCCCCAACAAATTGTCAGCTGTTGAACGCAAGAAGCTCACCTCTACCATTGCCAAAGTCAAGGCTTTGTTAGGGAACAACTTAAATGGCATTGACTTGGTTCGATGCTGGGTCGCATGGTGATAACCCACAAGTGTAGGGGATCGCAACAGCTTTCGAGGGTAGAGTATGCAACCCAAATTTATTGATTCGACACAAGGGGAGCCAAAGAATATTCTTGAGTATTAGCAGTTGAGTTGTCAATTTAACCACACCTGGATAACTTAGTATCTGCAGCAAGGTATTTAGTAGCAAAGTAGTATGATAGTAATGGTAACAGTGGTAAAAGGTAAAGATGGCAAAAGTAATATTTTTGAATTTTGTAGTGATTGTAACAATAGCAACGGAAAAGTAAATAAGCGAAGTACAATATATGAAAAGCTCGTAGGCAATGGATCAGTGATGGATAATTATGTCAGATGCGATTCCTCATATAATAGCTATAACATAGGGTAACACAGAAATAGCTCCAATTCATCAATGTAATGTAGGCATATATTCCGAATATAGTCATACGTGCTTATGGAAAAGAACTTGCATTACATCTTTTGTCCTACCCTCCCGTGGCAGCGGGGTCCTAGTGGAAACTAAGGGATATTAAGGCCTCCTTTTAATAGAGAACCGGACCAAAGAATTAACACATAGTGAATACATGAACTCCTCAAACTACGGTCATCACCGAGAAGTATCCCGATTATTGTCACTTCGGGGTTGTCGGATCATAACACATAATAGGTGACTATAGACTTGCAAGATAGGATCAAGAACTCACATATATTCATGAAAACATAATAGGTTCAGTTCTGAAATCATGGCAGTCGGGCCCTAGTGACAAGCATTAAGCATAGCAAAGTCATAGCAACATCAATCTCAGAACATAGTGGATACTAGGGATCAAACCCTAACAAAACTAACTTGATTCCATGGTAAATCTCATCCAACCCATCACCGTCCAGCAAGCCTACGATGGAATTACTCACGCACGGCGGTGATCATCATGAAATTGGTGATGGAGGATGGTTGATGATGACGATGGCGACGAATCCCCCTCTCCGGAGCCCCGAACGGACTCCAGATCAGCCCTCCCGAGAGAGATTAGGGCTTGGAGGCGGCTTCATATTGTAAAACGTGATGAAACTTCTTCTCTGATTTTTTTCTCCGCGAGACGGAATATATGGAGTTGGAGTTGAGGTCGGCGGAGCTGCAGGGGGCCCACGAGACAGGGGGCGCGCCCAGAGGGGGTGGGCGCGCCCCCCACCCTCGTGGACAGGGTGTGGGGCCCCTGGTCTTCATCTTTTGCTAGTATTTTTTATATTTTGTGAAACCTGTCTCCGAGGATTTTCAGGTCATTCCGAGAACTTTTGTTTTCTACACATGACACAAGATCATGGTAATTCTGCTGAAAACAGCGTTAGTCCGGGTTAGTTTCATTCAAATCATGCAAGTTAGAGTCCAAAACAAGGGCAAAAGTGTTTGGAAAAGTAGATTCATTGGAGACGTATCAACTCCCCCAAGCTTAAACCTTTGCTTGTCATCAAGCAATTCAGTTGATAAACTGAAAGTGATAAAGAAGAACTTTTACAAACTCTGTTTGCTCTTGTTGTTGTAAACATGCAAAGCCAGCATTCAAGTTTCAACATATATTATGAACTAACCATACTCTCAATAACACCGCGGTCTCACAATTAGTCATATCAATGTCATAATCAGCTAGCGAGCGATAATAATAAAACTCGGATGACAACACTTTCTCAAAACAATCATAACATGACATAACAAAATGGTATCTCGCTAGCCCTTTCTGAGACCGCAAAACATAAATGCAGAGCACCTTTAAAGATCAAGGACTGACTAAACATTGTAATTCATGGTAAAAGAGATCCAGTCAAGTCATACCCAATATAAACCAATAGTAATGAATGCAAATGACACTGTGCTCTCCAGCGGGTGCTTTTTAATAAGAAGGTGATGACTCAACATAGAAGTAAATAGATAGGCCCTTCATAGAGGGAAGCAGGGATTTGTAGAGGTGCCAGAGCTCAATTTTAAAATAGAGATTGAAAAACATTTTGGGCGGCATACTTTCACTGTCAACGCAACAACTATGAGATGGCTATATCTTCCATACTACATGCATTATAGGCAGTTCCCACGTAGAATGGTAAAATGTTATACTCCCCCACCACCAACAAGCATCAATCCATGGTTTGCTCGACACAACAAGTGCCTCCAACTAACAACATTCATGGGGGAGTTTTGTTTAATTATATTGATTTGCTTTGATCTTTTTGGATCATGGGACTGGGCATCCCGGTTACCAGCCCTTTCTCGTGAATGAGGAGCGGTGTCCACTCTTGAGAATAACCCACCTAGCATGGAAGATATAGGCAGCCCTAGTGGAAACATGAGTTGCTCGAGCATACAAAACAGAATTTCATTTGAAGGTTTGGAGTTTGGCACATACAAATTTACTTGGAACGACAGGTAAGTACCGCATATAGGAAGGTATGGTGGACTCATAAAGAATAACTTTGGGATTTAAGGAGTTTCGATGCACAAGCAGTATTCCCGCTTAGTACAGGTGGAGGCTAGCAAAATACTGGGAAGCGACCAACTGAGAGAGCGACAACAGTCATAAACATGCATTAAAATTAATTCACACTGAGTACAAGCATGAGTAGGATATAATCCATCATGAACATAAATATCATGAAGGCTATGTTGATTTGTTTCAACTACATGCGTGAACATGTGCCAAGTTGAGTCACTCGATTCATTCAAAGGAGGATACCATCCCATCATACCGCATCATAATCATTCTAATAGCATGTTGGCACGCAAGGTAAACCATTATAGCTCATAGCTAATCAAGCATGGCACAAGCAACTATAATCTCTAAATTTCATTGCAAATATGTTTACTTCATAATAAGCTGAATCAGGAACGATGAACTCATCATATTTACAAAAACAAGAGAGGTCGAGTTCATACCA
Organism: Triticum aestivum; assembly: GCF_018294505.1. Taxonomy (NCBI): domain Eukaryota; kingdom Viridiplantae; phylum Streptophyta; class Magnoliopsida; order Poales; family Poaceae; genus Triticum; species Triticum aestivum. The sequence continues at coordinate 326,650,890 of NC_057795.1, read as the reverse complement.
GCTTTTCTCATCTCAATCAGTCCATCATATATCGTCATTATTGCCTTTCACTTGCACGACCAAACGATGCGTATAATAATGAGAGTGTACGTGCATTGGACTAAGCTGGAATCTGCAAGCATTCAACTCAAGAGAGAAGACAAAGTAATATGGGCTCTAAGTTAAATAAACAATCATGCATATGAGAGCCACTAAACATTTTCTATATGGTTTTCTACTCTCAACCCCCCAAAGGAAAGAAAAGAAAATAAAACTATTTACACGGGAAAGCTCCCAACAAGTAAAAGAAGAACAAGAAATCTTTTTGGGTTTTCATTCTAATTTCTACTACAAGCATGGGAATTAAACTAACTAAACTTTTGTTTTTTCTTAAGGTTTATCAAACACATAAGAAGAAAACTAGAAAAAGAAAATTAAACTCGCATGGATAATACAATGAAAGAGTATGAGCACCGACGACTAGAATACTGTGTGCACATGAATGTAAAGTCGGTGAGAAATACATACTCCCCCAAGCTTAGGCTTTTGGCCTAAGTCAATCTAATGCCAAGGACCACGGCTACTCTCCCCGATGTACTGGGTTGTGTCATCGTACTGATCCCACTGATAAGATGATGGACGATATGGGTCCAGTGGTGGTTCTGGCTCGGGCTCAGGCTCTGGAGTGGATGCTTGGCCTCGATGAGCATACACCGCTTCCGGCGTGACAAGAAAGTTATCTGCAGTCAAATCAAACAACAGAGGTGCAGGCAGAATAATAGTCCCATTGTGTTTCTTATTAAATCTCAAGTTATACAGGAGTATCTTATCATCATTATGAACAATAAAATTGTGTGCTACCATGCTCTTGTAATCTAAAGTGTAAAGAGGCAAAATTGTCTCCTCTTCCTCATAGTGCCTAATAGGTATCTCAAAGTGTCTAGCAAGACATGCAGCATAGATACCTCCAAAGATGGGGCCTTTTGTACGATTCAGGTTTAGACGTTTAGAAATAACGGCACCCATACTAAAACTATTATCACCAAACAAGGCATGGAATAGAATAATAATATCCAGGACACTGAAGTTTCCACTATTCCCACGACCAATCAAGCATCTGCTAGCAAATATGGCAAAATAGCACAAAGCAAGAAAGTGTATGCTAGAGATTCTCGCATCAGAACCTTTCTTTGGATCCCCTACAGTGATAGTGTTAACAAAGCCATCCACATCGCTAGGATGTGGTTCCTCTAATTTTCCCCAAAAGAGTATCTTACATACCCCGCAAAAATCACGTAAAGACATTTATATGAATTCATCATAAATGAAGTGATACTGAAGGCGGTGACTTCTTCGGGTAATAATAAAAGTTTTGCATGAAAGTATTGGTAAATAAGAGATACTGATCGATCCGGTCGAGGAGGAAATCGGTGAGGCTTGCATTCTCCATCAAAGAATAAAAATCTTCATGAATTCCAGCTTCTCTCAAGAAATTATCGCATGGCCATTCACATGGCCGTATTTTCGCTATGCGAGGAAGATTATGTTTGGCTTTTTCCTTCTCTTTAGCTTGTTTTTCCCGGTGGCCTTGGCTAGAAGAGCCCCTCAAAAATCTCTTTACCATTTTCTGAAAATTTCTAAAATTTTAGTAACTTCAAAATAAAAGTAGATAAAACTAAACAAGATTGATAGCAACTACTCCTACAAGTGCCTAGAGCCTATATCAAGCATTAAAATTACTTCAAACCTCATAAATTTAACATGCAAGCTCAAGAACAGGGACACCAAGGCAGAAAGGATTTGCAATGAATAAAGCACTAGAACAAAAACTATTTGGACCAATGGAGGAGTCACATACCAAGCAACAATCTCCCAAAGCAGTTTTGTGAATGGAGCTTTGAGCAAGGAGATCGAAAATCGCAGCAAAATGAGCTAGAACTCGTGCTTGAGCTGGATGGGGATATTTTTGGGAAGAAGATGGAGTGTGTGGGTGCTGGCATAAGTGGAGGGGGTCCACCAGGGGCCCACGAGACAGGGGCGCGCCCAGGGGGTGTGGGCGCGCCCTTTACTCTCATGGCCTGGTGCTTGCCCCTCCTACAGTGATTTCAGTGCCTAAAATCCTCAAATTATCCAAAAAAATCATACTAAATTTGCAGGGCATTTGGAGCACTTTTATTTTCGGGATATTTTTTATTGCATGGATAATTCAGAAAATAGACAGATAATATTATTTTTGCTTTATTTATTTTAAATAACAGAAAGTAAAAAGAGGGTACAGAAGGTTGTGCCTTCTAATTTCATCCATCTCATGATCATCAAAATGAATCCACTAACAAGGTTGATCAAGTCTTGTTAACAAACTCATTCCGAATAACACGGAACCGGAGAAATTTCGAAGTGACACAGGTTACCTCAACGGGGATATGAATATCCCCAATAATAAGAATATCATACTTTTTCTTGACAGTAGGGAGAGGAAATTCAAAACCTCCAATAATAATTGATGGAATATTTTCAATAGTATTTATGCTATGAACTTGAGGTTGCTTCCTCAGAAAATGTATCGTATGCTCATTTCCATTAACATGAAAGGTGACATTGCCTTTGTTGTAATCAATAACAGCACCTACAGTATTTAAAAAGGGTCTACCAAGGATAATCTACATACTATCGTCCTCAGGAATATCAAGAATGACAAAGTCTGTTAAGATAGTAACGTTCGCAACAACAACAGGTACGCCCTCACAAATGCCGACAGGTATAGCAGTTGATTTATCAGCCATTTGCAAGGATATCTCAATGGGTGTCAACTTACTTAATTCAAGTCTATGGTACAAGGAAAGAGGCATAACACTAACACCGGCTCCTAAATCACATAAAGCAGTCTTAACATAATTTCTCTTAATAGAGCAAGGTATAGTGGGTACTTCGGGATCACGAAGTTTCTTAGGTATTCCACCCTTGAAGGTATAGTTGGCAAGCATGGTGGAAATCTCAGCTTCAGGTATTTTCCTCTTATTAGTGATGATATCTTTCATATATTTGGAATAAGGGTTTGTTTTAAGCATATCAGTTAAGCGCATGCATAAGAAAATAGGTCTAATCATTTCAGAAAAATGCTCAAAGTCCTCATCATCCTTTGTCTTGGATGGTTTAGGAGGGAAGGGCATGGGTTTCTGAACCCATGGCTCTCTTTCTCTACCATGCTTCCTAGGAACAAAATCTCTCTTATTATAATGTTGGTTTCTTGATTGTGGGTTATCAAGACCAACAGCAGGTTCAGTTTCTATATCATTGCCATTACTAGGTTGAGCATCTAGATGAACAGCATTATTAACATTATCATCAGGTTCATGTTCATCTCCGAATTATGTTTTAGCATCAGAATAGAAGTATTATTAGGATTCTCGGGTGTTTCTTCATTAGGTTCACTAGAAGCATTCAAAGTCCTATCCTTCTTCTTTTTTCTTCTTCTTAGAAGAACTAGGAGCATCTAGGTTATTATTCTGGGAATCTTGTTCAATTCTCTTAGGGTGGCCTTCAGTGTACAAAGGTTCATGAGTCATTTTACCAGTTCTAGTAGCCACTCTAAGAACAAAGTCATGTTTATTATTTAATCCAACTAGCAATTCATTCTGAGCCTTAAGTACTTGTTCATCTTGAGTAGCAACCATAGAAGCATGTTTACTAGTGTGTTTAAGTTCACCTTTAACTCTATCTATATAATCATTCAAGCATGCTATCATATAAACATTGTTCTTCAATTGTCTACCAACATAATCATTGAAAATTTCTTGTCTATCCATGAAATCATCAAATTCATCTAAGCATGGACTATGAAATTTAGTAGACGGGTTTTCATCTTTATCATATCTATAGAGAGAATTTACCTTTACTACCTGTGTCGTGTTATCAAGACAATGTGTTTCTTCAACAGGCGGTATATTAAGACCATGTATTTCTTCAATAGGAGGTAAATTCTTAACGTCTTCAGCTTTAATACCTTTCTCTTTCATTGATTTCTTTGCCTCTTGCATATCCTCAGGACTGAGAAATAGAACACCTCTTTTCGTCAGAGTAGGTTTAGGAATAAGCTCAGGAGTTGGCTCAATTGGCTCAGGAATTGGCTCAGGAAGAGTCCAATTATTCTCATTAGTCAACATATTATTCAATAATAATTCAGCTTCGTCGACTGTTCTTTCCCTGAAAACACAACCAGCACAACTATCCAAGTGGTCCTTGGAAGCATCAGTTAGTCCATTATAGAAGATATCAAGTATTTCATTTTTCTTAAGTGGATGATCAGGCAAAGCATTAAGTAATCGGAGAAGCCTCCCCTAAGCTTGTGGGAGACTCTCTTCTTTGATTTGCACAAAATTATATATTTCCCGCAAGGCAGCTTGTTTCTTATGAGCAGGAAAATATTTAGCAGAGAAGTAATAAATCATATCATGGGGACTACGCACACAACCAGGATCAAGATAATTAAACCAAGTCTTAGCATCACCCTTTAATGAGAACGGAAATATCTTAAGTATGTAATAATAGCAAGACGTCTCATCATTAGTAAACAGGGTGGCTATATCATTTAACTTGGTGAGATGTGCCACAACAGTTTCAGATTCAGTGCCATAAAAAGGATTGGATTCAACTAAAGTTATAATCTCAGGATCAATAGAGAATTCATATTCCTTATCAGTAACAAAGATAGGTGAAGTGGCAAAATCAGGGTCATACTTCATCTTAGCATTTGGAGTCTTTTGTTTCAGCTTGGCTAACAATTTCTTAAGATCTGATCTATCATTGCAAGCAAGAAAATCTCTAGCAGTTTCTTCATCCATAACATAACCCTCAGGAACAACAGGCAATTCATATTTAGGAGGAGAACCTTCATCATCACTTTCATCAATAATTTCATTCTCAATAATTTCATTCTCCCTAGCCTTAGTAAGTTGTTCATCAAGGAATTGACCTAATGGCACAGTAGTATCAAGCATAGAAGTAGTTTCATCATAAGTATCAGCAGAAGTGACATCATCAATAACATGCGACATATCAGGATTCATAGCAGTAGTGGGTTTAGGCGTCGCAAACTTATTCATAACAGAAGGAGAATCTAGTGTTGAGCTAGATGGCAGTTCCTTACCTCCCCTCGTAGTTGAGGGATAAATTTTAGTTCTTTGATCTTTCAAGTTCTTCATAGTGATCAACAGATATAAATCCCAAGTGACTCAGAGAATAGAGTTATGCTCCCTGGCAACAGCGCCAGAAATTAGTCTTGATAACCCACAAGTGTAGGGGATCGCAACAGCTTTCGAGGGTAGAGTATTCAACCCAAATTTATTGATTCGACACAAGGGGAGCCAAAGAATATTCTTGAGTATTAGCAGTTGAGTTGTCAATTCAACCACACCTGGATAACTTAGTATCTGCAGCAAGGTATTTAGTAGCAAAGTAGTATGATAGTAATGTTAACAGTGGTAAAAGGTAAAGATGGCAAAAGTAATATTTTTGGGTTTTGTAGTGATTGTAACAATAGCAACGGAAAAGTAAATAAGCGAAGTACAAAATATGAAAAGCTCGTAGGCAATGGATCAGTGATGGATACTTATGTCGGATGTGATTCCTCATGTAATAGCTATAACATAGGGTGACACAGAACTAGCTCCAATTCATCAATGTAATGTAGGCATGTATTCCAAATATAGTAATACATGCTTATGGAAAAGAACTTGCATGACATCTTTTGTCCTACCCTCCCGTGGCAGCGGGGTCCTAGTGGAAACTAAGGGATATTAAGGCCTCCTTTCAATAGAGAACCGGACCAAAGCATTAACACATAGTGAATACATGAACTCCTAGAACTACGGTCATCACCGAGAAGTATCCCGACTATTGTCACTTCGGGGTTTTCGGATCATAACACATAATAGGTGACTATAGACTTGCAAGATAGGATCAAGAACACACATATATTCATGAAAACATAATAGGTTCAGATCTGAAATCATGGCGCTCGGGCCCTAGTGACAAGCATTAAGCATAGCAAAGTCATAGCAACATCAATCTCAGAACATAGTGGATACTAGGGATCAAACCCTAACAAAACTAACTTGATTACATGGTAAATCTCATCCAACCCATCACCGTCTAGCAAGCCTACGATGGAATTACTCACGCACGGCGGTGAGCATCATGAAATTGGTGATGGAGGATGGTTGATGATGACGATGGCGATGAATCCCCCTCTCCGGAGCCCCGAACGGACTCCAGATCAGCCCTCCCGAGAGAGATTAGGGCTTGGCAGTGGCTCCGTCTCGTAAAACGCGATGAAACTTCCTCTCTGATTTTTTTCTCCGCGAGACGGAATATATGGAGTTGGAGTTGAGGTCGGCGGAGCTGCAGGGGGCCCACGAGATAGGGGGCGCGCCCAAAGTGGGTGGGCGCGCCCTCCGCCCTCGTGGACAGGGTGTGGGCCCCCTGGTCTTCATCTTTTGCCAGTATTTTTTATATTTTCTGAAACTTGTCTTCGAGGATTTTCGGGTCATTCCGAGAACTTTTGTTTTCTACACATGAAACAACATCATGGTAATTCTGCTGAAAACAGCATCAGTCCGGGTTAGTTTCATTCAAATCATGCAAGTTAGAGTCCAAAACAAGGGTAAAAGTGTTTGGAAAAGTATATACGTTGGAGACGTATCACATGGCGGATCATCCCCTTGAGGCGTCGCTCTGGTTTAATGTGTACCTACACGGGCAAGAAGAAGGGACCACTGCACCATAGCTCCGTGGACTTAGCTGATGAGGCCATCAACGATATGACGAAGTCACTTCTGAATGAGAGCCTAGCAGACTGTGGCAAGGTGGGCCTAAGCCCTTTCTGCGCAGCCAACCCGGCTCCAGGGGTAAGCCGCCAAACTTAGTTAGTTTACCTTTATCTTTGATGCTTTGTCTTAACTCAACCTTTGATGATTTTCATAGGCTGGTGACGAGTTTTGGAAGAAAGAATATGACCATGAGGCTGCAAAAACAGCCAGGAAGGCCAAGAAAGCCGGCAGGAAAGCCACGAAGAAGAGAGGAAAGAAGCCCGGCGCTTCTGATTTACTTCAACTGGATGACACTAATACGTCTCCAACGTATCTATAATTTATGAAGCATTCATGCTATTATATTATCTGTTTTGGATGTTTACGGGCTTTATTATACACTTTTATATTATTTTTGGGACTAACCTATTAACCAGAGGCCCAGCCCATATTGCTGTTTTCTTGCCTATTTCAGTGTTTCGAAGAAAAGGAATATCAAACGGAGTCCAAACGGAATGAAACCTTCGGGAAAGTTATTTTTGAATGGAAGCAATCCAGGGGACTTGGAGTGCACATAAGGGAAGCCTCGAGGTGGCCACGAGGCAGGGAGGCGCGCCCACCTCCCCTGGGCGCGCCCCCACCCTCGTGGCTGCCCTGACCGACTTCTTTCGCCTATATATCTCCATATACCCTAAAAACATCGGAGAACAGAATAGATCGGGAGTTCCGCCACCGCAAGCCTCTGTAGCCACCAAAAACCAATTGGGACCCTGTTCTGGCACCCTGCCGGAGGGGGGATCCCTCACCGGTGGCCATCTTCATCATCCCCGCGCTCTCCATGACGAGGAGGGAGTAGTTTACCCTCGGGGCTGAGGGTATGTACCAGTAGTTATGTGTTTGATCTCTCTCTCTCTCTCGTGTTCTTGAGGTGATACGATCTTGATGTATCATGAGCTTTGCTATTATAGTTGGATCTTATGATGTTTCGCCCCCTATACTCTCTTCTGATGAATTGAGTTTTCCTCTTGAAGTTATCTTATCTGATTGAGGCTTTAAGGATTTGAGAACACTTGATGTATGTCTTGCTGTGCTTATCTGTGGTGACAGTGGGATATTCACGTGATCAACTTGATGTATGTTTTGGTGATCAACTTGCGGGTTCAATGAACTTAGGCATAGGGGTTGGCACATGTTTTCGTCTTGACTCTCCGGTAGAAACTTGGGGCACTCTTTGAAGTACTTTGTGTTGGTTGAATAGATGAATCTGAGATTGTGTGATGCATATCATATAATCATACCCACGGATACTTGAGGTGACAATGGAGTATCTAGGTGACATTAGGGTTTTGGTTGATTTGTGTCTTATGGTGTTATTCTAGTACGAACTCTATGATAGATTGAATGGAAAGAATAGCTTCGTGTTATTTTACTACAGACTCTTGAATAGATCGAGCAGAAAGAATAACTTTGAGGTGGTTTCGTACCCTACCATAATCTCTTCGTTTGTTCTCCTCTATTAGTGTCTTTCGAGTGACTCTTTTTTGCATGTTGAGGGATAGTTATATGATCCAATTATGTTATTATTGTTGAGAGAACTTGCACTAGTGAAAGTATGAACCCTAGGCCTTGTTTCCTACCATTGCAATACCGTTTACGCTCACTTTTATCATTAGTTACCTTGCTGTTTTTATATTTTCAGATTACAAATATCCATATCTACCATCCATATTGCACTTGTATCACCATCTCTTCGTCGAACTAGTGCACCTATACAATTTACCATTGTATTGGGTGTGTTGGGAACACAACAGACTCTTTGTTATTTGGTTGCAGGGTTTCTTGAGAGAGACCATCTTCATCCTACGTCTCCCATGGATTGATAAACCTTAGGTCATCCACTTGAGGGAAATTTGCTACTGTGCTACAAACCTCTGCACTTGGAGGCCCAACAACGTCTACAAGAAGAAGGTTGTGTAGTAGACATCAGACACCTCTGAGTCGGAGGTAGCCCTTGACTCTCTTGGCTCTTTTTTGAACCATCTTATTGACACTGACTATCATCAGGATGACACGGGAACGAGTCAAGGAGTGGACGAAGAGGTAACTATTATTTCCTCCCACTCCGAGCCATTGCCAAGACAAAAAATCCGAAGAGTAACCAGGAGAGTAAGATTTTCACACCCCTTAGCTCATCTGGATCCTCACTTTATTTTGAAGCAACAGCAGCACAAGAGCCGGCGACAGACTCGTACGAGCAAGGATGTGGAACTCTCCTCCGGCTTACCAAACACACCGAGGAAACATCTCTTTTTATCCTTTGGCGGGTCTCACTCGCCAGCCACTCAATTCTTCTGACTCAAATTATCAGGAAACATCGCATTCCTCTTCCGGTGATTCAATCCAATCCAATATGTCGGCTTTCAAGACTACTCCCGAGTAATGGCAAATTACTTATTATTTACTCATTATAATCCTTTGATACTTATACTGACCTTTACGACTCATGCAGTGGAAAAGCAAAGCCCAGCAAGAGGGCAAAGAAGAACAAGTCGGCTGAAGAGCCAAAAGTCCATGAGCCGGAGCTCTAAACCGCAGCTCCTGAGGCCTCTGTTCCTGAACCGTCTGAGCCGGTTCATGATATTCCAACAATGATTGTTGACCCGCGTGTTGATCAAGCCGCCGATGACTCTTTAAATATTGAAACATCAAGCCTGTCAAGACAGCCAATACACAAGATGATGATGTAGAGATCACCAAGACCGGCTTTACTAAACCGGGGAGACCTATTGTACTGGCCAAGCATTCTGCCAAGGAAGAACATGTTGAGCCACGCAAAGTACGATTTGATGTCGCCAACTATGCTCAACTTAGCATTGGTGAAATATACTCTGGCTTTCTCAGCCAAGTACACAACAACCGTGACTCTGAAGTTGACATGGTGAAGCAGATGCACCACAAATTTGAGGTATGATCTCTTCCACTCTTAAGTTATGCATATCCTGCCAGCCCCCAAGTTTACTGCTTATTCTGAATATGTTGTAGACTTGATCACCATGAACATGAATAATAATCTTTGAAACAATCTTTTCAAAATCTGGCTTAAAGTTGTGTAGTTCTCATGAGCCGGCTATGGCCGGTTGTGATATGAAGGGGTCGTCATAAACTTGCAAGAAGACTAGCAATATGCATTAGCCCCCAAGTGCCAAGTACTATTTCTTGCAAAGTGCTTGGGACTTATTCACTTAAGCCGCCACTTAAATAGAACTTTTGGTAGACATTAGCCCCCAAGTGCCAAGTGTTATTGCGTGCAAAAAGGCTTGGGACTTGATATTTTGAACTAACGTTTGATCCAATTTATGAACAGACCACGACTGTTGAACTTCAAACAAAACTGTCTGAGTTGAAGACCCGTCTAGAATTGCAAGAGGCTGAGACCCAGAAAGCAAACTCAAAGTTTGAATTTACTGTGGCTGAATCAGAAAAAGTGAAGGCCGGCTTTAAAGTTGAGAAAGATGTTTGGGCTGAAGAGAAAATAGCCTTGACTCAACGGGCTGAGAAGGCGGAGACGACTCTCCAGGAAGCGACCACTGAACTCACCGGCTTAAAACGCTAGGTGTCTCTGATGGTTTCTGCTATCTTTGGTAAGTCACCTTATAATTATCAAATTTGAATATCGTTATGGATGAGGTGAACCACTTGTGACCCATCCAATGATCATTTTGCAGGCCTGAGAAGCACCAATCTAAATCAAGACATGCGGGTGAAGCTGAAGGCGGTTTACACCTTGGTGGAGCAGCTTTACACTAGTGCTCAGCGCGCATTGGCCACCGTTTCTCCATCCCATGAAGCTCCCACACTCTTGGTTGATGTGCTAAGGAAACTGTCCGTCTTGCCCGAGAGGTTTAATGAAATGAAACGATCATGTGCAAGAGCCGGAGCTGTGACTGCCTTAAGCCGGTCCAAAGCATGGTACCCAGAGTTAGACTCAACCGATATCTCTGTCGGGTATCCAAGCTTCAAGGAAGACGACACTCCGTTTGACAAGAAAGACTTTGCTGCTTGTGTGAAAGACATACGTCCTCTGGCTAGTCTGATCGCTAATGAGACAGACCTTACCAAGTATCACCCAGCTTACGACATGGGAAATCATAAGATGCCAACACCATCTTATAAAGTGACAGGCTTGATCTCCCCAATCCGTAAGCATAGTTTTGCCCCTGAAGTTGAACCGTCCAAGCTAATTGATGATGAAGCTGAGTTCCAAGCTTTGAGTGGAATTGACTGGTCGTCAACAACCTTCCAGAACGTGGAACATGACAAAGAAGCGGAGAGGGGTGATCCGGAAGCATCAGGCCATCAAGAAGATTGACCTGCTAGCCGGCTCATATTTGTGGCCTTCTGATAAAACAGTTAATTATTTCGACTCTGGGAGTCATGTAATAGGGTAGCAATAACTTTGCTCTGCTGTGCCATTGTGCATGTTTTGGTGCTCAATACTGTTAAGCCGCCACATTATGATCTTCTTTTATGCTTATCATTAGGCTTGACAGGTGCAGCTGAAAATTTTGATTCACCCTGCACATTAAAGAGATCACAAAATACCTGGGCGGTTTACGGCAGGGCGGGTCATAATACCTTGCATATAACCACTGATGCTTAAACAACTATAGATAAGGCTGGTTGAAGGAGATTTTGAATATAACAATGATAATATCTTACCTGTGAAATTGTGCTACCGGTTTATAATACCTATGTAGTAAGGGTGAATACCCAAAGCTTTAGAAGCCAATATTTCCAAGTGTTGGATATCATCATGTATGGGCGGCTTGTCGCTGCTGTATTAAGCCGGGTAGTAGAAACCATGGGTAAGCTTCAAATATGAGCTGTGAAAGTAAAGGCTGCATGGCCGGAATTACTTTAAACCAAAAGGCAAGATAGTATCAAGAAGAACTACAAAAAAAAATTCAAGAAATCAAGCCAAATGTCAAAAGTGAGGCTATGGTTCGAATACAACCAGGAAGCCGGACCAAAAGGGTTAAGAGCTATCATTCGAATACAATCAGGAAGCCCCCTAATGGTTTTTGGCATTGTGCCGATCAAAGGGGTACCAACAGCTATGATTCGAATACGGTCAGGAAGCCCCCCAGTGACATTGAAGTGTCGGCATTGCGCAGATCAAGAGGGTACTGATAGCTATGTTCTCTTTGGTGAATACACCTTTTTTTGAACAAGAAGCCCCCAAATGACCTTGAAATGTTGGCATTGCGCCGATCAAGAGGGTACCGACAGCTATGTTCCCTTTGGTGTATACACCTATGTTTGAACAGGAAGCCCCCAAATGACCTTGAAGCTTTTAATGACTCTGATTCAAATACAATCAGTAAGCCGGACCAAAAGAGGTTAAGCTATGATTCGAATATGAGCCAGCCCCCAAATGATCTAAGTGTTTACGGCTATGGTTCGAATACGACCAGGAAGCCGGCCAAAAGGGGTTAATAGCATGATTCGAATATGACCTGCCCCCAATTGGTATTTAAAATTATGATGATGAAGACACATGATTGTTGAAGATGAAACAACAGATACCCTATGTCGGTGTCAAAACCGGCGGATCTCGGGTAGGGGGTCCCGAACTGTGCGTCTAGGCGGATGGTAACAGGAGACAAGGGACACGATGTTTTACCCAGGTTCGGGCCCTCTTGATGGAGGTAAAACCCTACGTCCTGCTTGATTGATATTGATAATGTGGGTATTACAAGAGTAGATCTACCACGAGATCAAGGAGGCTAAACCCTAGAAGCTAGCCTATGGTATGATTGTTGTAATGGTTGTTGTGTCCTACGAACTAAAGCCATTCAGTTTATATAGACACCGGAGAGGGCTAGGGTTACATAGAGTCGGTTACAATGGTAGGAAATCTACATATCCGTATCGCCAAGCTTGCCTTCCACGCCAAGGAAAGTCCCATCCGGACACGGGACGAAGTCTTCAATCTTGTATCTTCATAGTCTTGGAGTCCGGCCGACGACGATAGTCTGGCTGGCGATGATAGTCCGGCTATCCGGAAACCCCCTAATCCAGGACTCCCTCAGTAGCCCCTGAACCAGGCTTCAATGACGATGAGTCCGGCATGCATATTGTTCGGCATTGCAAGGCGGGTTCCTCCTCCGAATAATTCATAGAAGATTGTGAACACCAGGATAGTGTCCGGCTCTGCAAAATAAATTCCACATTCCACCGTAGAGAGAATAATATGTACACAAGTTCAATCTGCTGACGTATTTTGTGGCATGACGTCACACCACTACCAAGCCTTTACTTGAATCGTTTTTTACTTTACCACCTCAGCGCGTTTAGCGAAGCGGTTTCCTTGGCACGTCTTGTCGAAGCAGAGATCGTGTTCCCCTTATTCCGGGATTCTCATCAATACGGACGTGGGTAACCCAACCGCGCCATTGATGGTGGCGCTTGGGAGATAAGCGAGTTTTACCAGGCTGGTGGGGACGCATAGTTTCGTCCGCCCATATATAAGGGGATAAGGATCCACCCTTTCACCTACGCCTTCTTCCTCCTTTGCTTATCCATCTCCGCGCACTCGAGCTCCAGCGCCCAAGCCCGCACATCTCGTCTCAACCTTCTCCAGTCATGTCTGGAGCGGGAGGCAAGTGGATGACCTCCTCCGTTACGGAGGGGCACATCGAAAGACTGCGCAGCGCCGGATATCTATCCGGCGACATCGCGCACCGGCTGCCCGACGAGGGGCAGCTCATCCCCACCCCCAGGCCCCATGAGAGGGTCGTATTCCTTCCCCACTTCCTCCGCGGACTGGGCTTCCCATTGCATCCCTTTGTCCGGGGGCTCATGTACTATTACGGCCTGGATTTCCACGATCTGGCGCCAAACTTCATCCTCAACATCTCGGCGTTTATCGTCGTGTGCGAGGCCTTCCTCTGCATCCAGCCTCACTTCGGCTTGTGGCTCAAGACCTTCAATGTCAAGCCGAAGGTGGTGAAGGGCACTCAAGCGGAGTGCGGAGGCGCCATGTTGGGTAAGATACCCAACGTCGTCTGGCTCGAGGGTGCCTTCGTGGAAACCATCAAGGGATGGCAATCGGGGTGGTTCTACATCACCGAGCCGCGTGACCCTAAATGGGTAGCGGCCCCCGAATTTAGATCTGGGATCCCCATGCGGCTCTCCTCTTGGAAGGAGAGCGGCCTGACCTGGGGTGATTCGGAGGAGCTGACCGGACTCCAAGCCTGTATCCAGAGGCTGGTGAACAAGAAGCTCAAGCTTGTCAACGTGGTCCAGGTCATGCTCATCCGCCGGATTCTCCCGTGCCAAGAATGGGCATTTAAATTGTGGGAGTTCAATCCGGCGCAGCACCAGACCTTGAGCAGGCTCTTCGACACTAGGTACGAAGATGCCTGGAAAGTTCTTTTCAAGGGCGCTGAAGCCCCCGCATCTGCCACTGAAGATCGTGGATTTCGCTCGCAGCGTCAAGCTGACGAGGTAAGTGATTCTACCCCTTTACGGGAACACTTTCTATTCATAGTTTTACTCTATGCGGGTTTCAATTTCCCTTTTCCTTTGACAGGACTGGATGAGGAAGGCGGAGCAGATCATCTGTCCGGCTCCTATGCCAGAAAACCCAGTAGACGCTCGTCTAGCGGGGCTGCTGGTTCCGGCACCGCATGTGGTGCCGGAGAAGAAGGCCAAGAAGGAGGCTACGGGTACTCGAAAGAGTTCTTGTTTTCAGGTGTTTGACGACTCCGAGGAGGACTCCTCCCCCGAAAATGAGGAGGAGGAAGAGGACTCTCTCCTAGAGGAAGGAGAGAGGAAGAGGAAGGCTTCCCCACCAGGGGAGGCCGAAGGGTCCAAGAGGGGAAGGACTATTCCCCCGGACAGCTCCGCCAACGTCAATGTTGGCAACGAAGAATGGCCCTCAAGGGCCAGGCCTCCGGCAAGATCGTAAGTATCCGGATTCCTGAATGATTTATAATTTCTCTTTTATGTCACATAGTGTCCTTCTAATGCCACACGCTGCCTGTAGTCCGGCCGATGATGATCTCCCTGCTTCATCGAGCGGGTCGTTGGCTCCGTCGGATGTAGATTCCATCCCGACTGCCTCCACCCCTCGCGACGCTGAGGATGCCGAGGTGGGGTACCAAGAAGGGACCCATCAGGAGGAGGCTCCGGAGGCGCCACAAGGCAGCCTCCCGGACTTTGCGCCGGACTCCACGTCGGAACCCGCGGTGGTTCCGGAGTCCGGCCGGCGGCCCCTTTGCAAGAAGGGCAAGACCGTGACGCCGGCGGCCTCCGTCCAACCGGAGGCGCCGGACAACTTGTTAGAGGCGCTCAAAGGCGCTTCCATCAAGGAAGAACACCGCACTATTATGAGTGCGGTGATTCAGAAGGTGCAGCTCGCCAAGAGCGGGCTGACCGAAGCCTGCAGTAGCCTTCTATCAGGCTTTGAGGTAAGAAGTTAAGAATATGCAATGTAATACCACATAGACAGTAGCCCCTGATGCTTGGTTCGGTGTTCGGAAAGAAAAGCCAGACTGAGGATCTAAAAAAGATATACGCAGGGTTGCTAAAAATTATGTCAATATGGGTTTTGCAGGCTGCGCTGCTGACCTCTGCCGCACTGACTGCGGAGGTTGGTGCTTTAAAGCAGGAGCTCGAGCGGTCCGAGCAAGAGCTCGGCCGTGCCAAGAAGCAGCTCGAGGACAAAGAAGGTGAGTAACACCACTTTGAATTTGTACCTTACAGAAAAGGATTTAGGCTGCGACAAAAATAACAAGGATAACATGGGTACTGCAGGGGCCACGAACGAGGTGGCAACCCTGAAGGAGGCCGTCTCCGCGGCCGAACGCAATGCGGCCGCGGAACGGGCAGAGCGAGAAAAGCAGGAGGCGCGGGTGGCGGAGGTGCGGCAAGAGCTCCAGGCTCTCATGGAAAAGCATGAGAGTTTGGAGCGCGACTCAAAGACTCGAGAGTCCGAGCTTGCCTCGGCTCTCGAAAGTGCCAAAGCCGCCAAGGCCGAGGCCCATAAGTCCCTTCAGGAGATTGAGTCGGTGAAGAAGATAGCGGCGGGTAAGGCATTTTTCATGCAAAGCAAGCATGTGAATGTAAATTACGTGTTACTTACCCGAATTCGGAGCTCTCCAGGGGCGTTTGCAGATCTGCCTCGCAGCGTGTCTGATGCCGCCGCATTCTACCGAGCCGAGGAGGGGAGCTCAACGGAGAAGGTCTTCTGGTCTCAGTACGCTGAGGTCGGCCATCCGGTGCCCCCTAGCGACCAGCTGAAGCAGCTGGTCGAGCTCCACAAGGTAGCCGAGCAGGCCATGAAGGGCCTCATAGTCCGGTTGTGGCCTGGAGAGGCCATGCCTAGGAGCTACTTCGGCCTCGTGCGGCGGTTGGTGGATGCGTGCCCCTGGGTGGAGGTCATCAAGCGCTCCGCCTGTATTGAAGGTGCTCGTCGGGCCCTTGCCAGCGCAAAGGTGCATTGGGGCAAGATGGATGCGGAGAGGCTTATCACTGACGCGCCGCCAACGGGCAAGGAGTATCGTACGCCCGAGATGTACGATAAGACTGTCCTGAAGGGTGCCTGCAAGATTGCGGATGAGTGCCCCAGAGATGTAATTATTGAGTAAATTCGCATTTTGTTATCCTGTGCGCTGAAAACTTTGTTCATATGCGCTAAGCAACGCTTATTGATTTAAAATATTACCTTCTGTGCGGCCGTTTATTAAATCTGAGAGTTGGCAAGTCGTCGGCTTCAGCCCCCATGCCACGAGTGCTGGGGTGTTCGGGATAAACTTGAGCACTCTTGTTCCCATTTTTGGGTCAATCTAGGGAGGCGCTCAACACAACGAACAAGGCAACCGGACTTATAATGCTTGAACACTCTCACTTAGCCATAGAATTCTATAATTTTAAATTTCGGCGAAGCCCCTAGTATTCGGAAGACCGAGTTCGGGGCGCTATCCACGCCTTGGCCGGACATTATCCGGTTCTTCGCTCGAAGCGGCATAAGTCTTTAGGGACTCGAAAAGACCTCTCGAACAGCGACCAGTCTCTCGCCTTATCATGACAGTCAGTTTTAGCTTTCTCCACTGAGGCGTTAACCCAGCTCAACCGGGGCGCAATCGCAGTGGTTCTCCCAGTGCTACCTTAGCCGACAGAACGGAACGTAAGGTACCAAAACATGGGAGCCGGGCAAACCCAACTATTGACCCAAGACATGATTCGGAGCCAATTCATATAATGCTATAAGTTCGGGGTGCCGCACTTGTGAAAGTGTTCGGACTTATCACACCATAATGCGGGGAACATAAGCCCCTGGTGTATTCGGCCGTACCAAAATATACGGATGCAAGATGTCATAAATGAACATATATGTAAAGTAATGCAATTATAGGCAAAAAGTGCTGCATTATTTATTCAAGGAATTCTGCTATGAGTGCGGAATGATACAAATAGTGCGGTAAGCAAGGGATTGGACTAATTAAAGGTGTCTCCCTCCAGGGGTAGGCTGCGGAATGGTGTATTTAACAAATTTAATGCTCGTAATGGAGACCACCTGAGTGTTCGTCGCAGCCTTTGTCCTTTCCTGGCTGTTGCATCATGAGTTCAGCAGGTTCGCCGCCGGAGAGAGCCTCTAGTGGACGGAGTCCTGTGTATAAAAAGAAGGAGAAATAAAAAATAAAAAGAGCGACACACTTGGGAGCCCCTGGTGTGGTCGAGCCGCACTCTGGGTCTGTTGTGGTCGTGCCCCTCCCCCTATGCCCATGGTATCTCCAGAGCGTAATGATGTACGCGGGGAGCTTGTCTTGCAATCATGCGAGGGTTGGGGTTGGGGCCGCATTGCTACGCGTGCTCGGATCGTGCCAGGTGGTCTTGATTGATGTTGCTCCGGGCGCGTTTGGCCATGTCCAGTCGTTTAATGGCCGGACTCGAGAATTGCCTTAAAAGGCTGCTCTGTACTTCTGCCGCGAGAGCCGTTGTATGTTCCTCCGTTCGGAGGGAGCGTTTCGTATTTCCGTTGACCGTGATGACTCCACGAGGGCCTGGCATCTTGAGCTTGAGGTATGCATAATGCGGCACCGCGTTGAACTTTGCGAACGCGGTTCGTCCGAGCAGAGTGTGATAGCCACTGCGGAACGGGACTATGTCGAAGATTAACTCCTCGCTTCGGAAATTATCCGGGGATCCGAAGACCACTTCCAGTATGACTAAGCCTGTACAATTGGCCTCAACACCTGGTATGACGCCTTTGAAGGTCGTCTTTGTAGGTTTAATCCTTGAAGGGTCTATGCCCATCTTGCGCACTGTATCCTGATAAAGCAGGTTCAGGCTACTGCCGCCGTCCATCAGGACTCTCGTGAGGTGAAATCCATCGACGATTGGGTCTAAAACCAATGCGGCGAATCCGCCATGGCGGATACTGGTCGGATGGTCTCTTCGATCGAAAGTGATCGGGTAAGAGGACCATGGATTGAACTTTGGGGTGACTGGCTCCATCGCATATACGTCCCTTAGTGCACGCTTCCGCTCCCTCTTGGGTATATGCATTGCGTATATCATGTTTACCGTCCGCACTTGTGGGGGGAAGCCCTTCTATCCTCTATTGTTTGGCGGCTGGGTCTCTTCTTCGTCATTGCTATGTAGCACCTTGTCATTGTTTTCGGCAATTAATTTGCCTGCCTGCTTGAATACCCAACAATCTCTGTTGGTGTGGTTAGCTGGCTTTTCGGGGGTGCCATGTATTTGGCAAGAGCGGTCGAGTATTCGGTCCAAATTGGACGGGCCCGGAGTGGTTCTTTTGAATGGCTTCTTCCGTTGACCGGGTTTAGAGCCGCGGAATCCGGCGTTGACTGCCGTATCCTCATTGTTGTCACCGTTAATGCGGCATTTGTTTTTGTTTCGACGCGACCTACCATTGCGGTCCTTGGTATCCGGACTGCCAGCATTTTTACTGAGGTTGTTGCTGCGAGCTAGCCAGCTATCTTCTCCTGCACAAAAGCGGGTCATGAGTGATGTGAGGGCTGCCATGGATTTCGGCTTTTCCTGTCCTAGGTGCCGGGCCAGCCACTCATCGCGGATGTTATGTTTGAAGGCTGCGGGGGCCTCTGCATCCGGACAGTTGACAATTTGATTTTTCTTTGTTAAGAACCGTGTGCAGAATTGTCTGGCCGATTCGTCTGGCTGCTGAATTATGTGGCTTAGGTCATCTGCGTCTGGTGGTCGCACATATGTGCCCTGGAAGTTGTCGAGGAATGCGGCTTCCAGGTCCTCCCAACACCCAATTGACTCTGCGGGCAGGCTGTTGAGCCAATGCCGAGCTGGTCCTTTAAGCTTGAGCGGGAGAAAATTGATGGCGTGAAGATCGTCGCCGCGGGCCATATGGATATGAAGGAGATAATCCTCGATCCAAACCGCGGGGTCTGTTGTGCCATCGTAGGATTCGATGTTAACGGGTTTAAACCCTTCAGGGATTTGATGATCCATTACTTCGTCAGTGAAGCATAGTGGGTGTGCGGCGCCTCTGTATTGAGCAATATCACGACATAGCTCAAGAGAGCGTTGTCTGCTGTGTTCGGCCCGGCCGGAGTTGTTGTATCCGGTGCGACGGTATTCGTCGTGGGTCTTGGGGCGCCCACGTGATCCATAGATAGATCTGGATTGTCTTGCCTTGTCCTCCAATATATCCCGCAAGTCCGGCGCGTTCCCCCGTGGCTTCGTACTTTTTGAGCGGTGCCGGGGTACGGTTCTGGTGGAGGGCTTAGATGCCTCTCTGTCGCGGCCACGAGGTGGTCGGTCTGCCGTATTGTGCGCTGGTGATGAAGGTTTGTATGCTTCCTCCTCTAGTCGGGGGAGCAACTTGCGTTTTGGGTAGCTTTTGGAGGGGCGTTCGAGTTCATACTCTTCGGCCGCGAGGACCTCGGTCCATCTGTCGGCCAGCAGGTCTTGATCAGCTTGAAGCTATTGCTGCTTTTTCTTTAGGCTATTTGCTGTGGCCATTAGCCTGTGTTTGAAACGCTCTTGTTCGACGGGATCCTCAGGCACGACGAATTCGTCGTCGTCGAGGCTTGCCTCGTCTCCGGAGGGAGGTATGTAATTATCATCCTCGACCTCTTCGTCTGCCGCTCTCTCATGAGGGCTTGCTTCTGCATCCTCCTGCGCTGAATCTTGCTGGAGGGGGTTGTCTTCGGCACTTTCTGGGGTGTTGTTATCTCCTGTGCCGGAATCTCCATTCTTGCTGTGGCGGGATTTAGAGCGGCACCGCTGACGTTGGCGCTTGGGCTGTTTCTTTAAGGAATCTGCCTCCGCTGCTTCTTCGCTGTCCCCATCTTTTGGGGTGTCCACCATGTATATGTCGTATGACGTGGTGGTCTTCCAGTGCCCTATAGGCGCTGGTTCTTGATCGTCTCCGGCATCGTCGTCAAAACCGTCGATGTCTTCGGAGTCATAGTCTAGTACGTCGATTAGATCGTCGACAGTGGCTACAAAGTGGATGGTGGGTGGGCTTTGAATTTCTTCGTCGTCCGCATCCCAACCATCCTGGCCGTAGTCCGGCCAGGGCTCTCCGGATAGTGAGAGATGCTTTAGCGATTTCAGGATGTCGCCAAAGGGTGAGTGCTGAAAGATGTCCGCAGCGGTGAACTCCATGATCGGCGCCCAATCAGATTCGATTGGCAGGGGCGCAGGAGGTTCGGAGTCCGGCAGGGAGTCCGGCGCCTCGGAGTCACGAGCTTTATAAGGGACGAGGTCAGTGTTCGGCTCCATCACCGTGGAAGTTGCAGCTCCCGAGGCGGTGTCCAGCCACCCGTCCTCGATCTGCGCGATCGGCTCCGGACTATGAGCCGGAGCGGATTTGTGTGCGGCCTCCAAGGTACTGTCCGGCGGCAGAGTTAGATCATGCCCATCGTGACAGTGCGGCACGCTCGGCTGCGGCTCGGATCCATCAAAGATCAAGTCTCCGTGGATATCAGCCGTGAAGTTTAGGCTTCCAAACCTGACCTGACGGCCAGGGGCGAAGCTTTCGATCTGCTCCAGATGGCCAAGTGAATTGGCCCGCAGGGCGAAGCCGCCGAATACGAAGATCTGTCCGGTGAGAAAAGTCTCACCCAGGACTGCGTCGTTGTTGATTGAAGAAGCCATCGAGCCTATCGGCGACGACACAGAGGAACTCTCAATGAAAGCACCAATGTCGGTGTCAAAACCGGCGGATCTCGGGTAGGGGGTCCCGAACTGTGCGTCTAGGCGGATGGTAACAGGAGACAACGGACACGATGTTTTACCCAGGTTCGGGCCCTCTTGATGGAGGTAAATCCATATGTCCTGCTTGGTTGATATTGATAATGTGGGTATTACAAGAGTAGATCTACCACGAGATCAAGGAGGCTAAACCCTAGAAGCTAGCCTATGGTATGATTGTTGTAATGGTTGTTGTGTCCTACGGACTAAAGCCATCCGGTTTATATAGACACTGGAGAGGGCTAGGGTTACATAGAGTCGGTTACAATGGTAGGAAATCTACATATCCGTATCGCCAAGCTTGCCTTCCACGCCAAGGAAAATCCCATCCGGACACGGGACGAAGTCTTCAATCTTGTATCTTCATAGTCTTGGAGTCCGGCCGACGATGATAGTCCGGCTGGCAATGATAGTCCAGCTATCCAGACACCCCCTAATCCAGGACTCCCTCACCCTGCTTTATTATAATCATCATAATATATACATCGTCAAAAATATGTACATCATAAGAGCCGGTGGCTCAGGTGTAGTAAGGCCGAAGATGAGCAATATTCCACGGCCGGCGGGTCTCCTCATCTGACTTACGTGAGTCCTTGTGCTCTCGAATATCGATAAGGTAGTATGACCCGTTGTTCAAGTTCTTGCTGACCATGAAGGGCCCTTCCCAAGGTGGGGATAGCTTGTGCATGTCAGTCTGATCCTCGATGAGCCGGAGCACCAAATCACCTTCTTGAAAGGTTCTAGACTTAACCCGACGGCTGTGGTAACGGCGCAGATCTTGTTGGTAAATCACCGAGCGGTCTGCCGCAAGGTCGCGCTTCACATCCAACAAGTCAAGTGCATCCTGACGTGCTTCTTCATTATCAGCTTCAACGTAGGCCACCACACGGGGTGAGTCATGATGGATGTCACTAGGAAGAACCGCCTCTGCTCCGTAAACCATGAAGAAAGGCGTGTAACCCGTAGACCTGTTGGGGGTAGTATTGATACTCCATCACAGAAGGTAACTCCTCCACCCAACAACTCGGCGTCCGTTGCAAAGGAACAATAAGCCGGGGTTTGATGCCTCTCAAAATTTCTTGATTGGCTCTTTCAGCTTGACCATTGGATTGGGGGTGAGCTACTGATGACACATCAAGGCGAATATGCTCACATTGACAAAACTCTTTCATAGCACCTTTGGAAAAATTAGTTCCATTGTCAGTTATGATACTGTGGGGAAAGTCAAAGTGGAAAATCACCTTTTTGATGAATTGAACAGCCGTGGCCGCGTCACACTTACTGACTGGCTCTGCTTCAACCCACTTCTTAAATTTGTCAACCACCACCAATAGGTGGGTCTTTTTATCCTTGGACCTTTTAAAAGGCCCAACCATGTCAAGTCCCCAGACTGCAAACGACCAAGTAATTGGAATCATCCTCAATTCTTGAGCCAGCACATGAGCCCGCCGTGAAAATTTCTGACAACCATCACATTTACTGACCAAATCCTCTGCATTAGCGTGAGCCGTCAGCCAATAAAATCCATGACGAAAAGCTTTGTCCACAAGGGACTTCGAACCGGCATGATGACCACAATCATCTCAAGAATAATCTCATAGCCCTCCTTAGAAGAGACGCAACGCTGAAACGCCCCAGTGACACTGTGATGGTGTAACTCGCCATTGGCAATTGTCATTGACTTAGACCGCTAGGCCATCTGCCTGGCCAAAGTTTCATCCTCAAGTAACTCGCCTCGGGTCATGTAAGCCAAGTATGGTATTGTTCAATCTGGGATAGTGTGAAGAGCCGCCACCAATTGTGCCTCCGGGTCAGGAATAGCCAGGTCTTCCTCTGTAGGCAACTTGACAGAAGGGTTATGCAGGATATCCAAGAAAGTGTTAGGTGGCACCGGCTTATGCTGAGATCCCAAGCGGCTTAAGGCATCAGCTGCCTCATTTTTCTTGCGATCAATGTGTTCCACCTGATAACCTTTGAAGTGTCCAGCAATGGCGTCAACCTCACGGCGATAAGCCGCGATGAGTGGGTCCTTAGAGTCCCATTTTCCTGAAACTTGCTGAGCTACCAAGTCTGAGTCGCCAAAACATCTCACCCGTCTAAAGTTCATCTCCTTAGCCATCCGAAGATCATGGAGCAAGGCTTCGTACTCAGCTGCATTGTTAGTACAGGGAAACATCAACGTTAGAACATAACAAAAAATTTCACCTCGAGGGGAAGCTAAGGCAACTCCAGCCCCCCAACCTTCCAATTGCCTGGACCCATCAAAGTGAATAGTCCAATATGTGTTATCCAGCTTCTCTTCAGGCATCTGCAGCTCTGTCCAGTCGTTGATGAAATCCACCAGCGCTTGAGACTTGATAGCGGTGTGAGGCACATACTTCAAACCATGAGGCCCAAGGTCAATGGCCCACTTGGCGACTCGTCCTGTGGCTTCTCTGTTTTGAATAATATCCCCTAAAGGAGCAGAACTGACCACAGTAATGGGGTGACCCAGGAAATATTGCTTAAGCTTCCGGCTGGCCATGAACACCCCATAAAGAAGTTTCTGCCAATGTGGATATCTCTGCTTGGACTCAATAATCACATCACTGATATAATAAACCGGCCGCTGAACTGGATACTCCTTGCCAGCCTCCTTTCGTTCCACCACAATGGCTACACTCACTGCATGGGTGTTTGTAGCCACATATAACAGTAATGGCTCCTTATCAATGGGAGCAGCAAGGACTAGCGGCTCAGCTAGTTGCCTCTTCAAGTCTTCAAACGCGTCGTTAGCAGCATCACTCCAGACGAAGTTATCCATTTTCTTCATCATCTGATATAGCGGTATGGCCTTCTCATCCAGTCGGCTTATGAATTGGCTTAAGGCAGCAATACGACCCGGTAGACGCTGAACATCATTGATACATGCCGGCTTAGCCAGGGAGGTGATGGCCTTGATCTTCTTTGGGTTAGCCTCAATGCCTCTATTAGAAACCAGAAAACCCAAAAGCTTGCCTGCTGGCACACCAAAAATGCAGTCGACCGGGTTAAGCATCATCTTGTAGACCCGGAGATTATCGAAGGTTTCTTTCAAATCATCTATCAGGGTTTCCTTCTCTCTGGATTTCACCACAATGCCGTCCACATAAGCATGAACATTGCACCCGATCTGACTGTGAAGACAATTCTGCACACATCGTTGATAAGTCGCCTGGGCACTCTTGAGCCCAAAAGGCATAGACACATAACAGAAGGGTCCAAAGGGAGTAATGAAAGCCGTCTCCTCCTGGTCCTTAACTGCCATCTTGATCTGATGATAACCAGAATAAGCATCCAAAAAAACTCAAACGCTCACAACCTGTCGTAGCATCAATGATTTGATCACTATGAGGGAGAGCAAAAGGATCAGCTGGACAAGCCTTGTTTAAATCCGTTTAATCCTCACACATGCGCCAAGTGCCATTCTTCTTAAGTACTAGCACCGGATTAGCCAACCACTCTGGATGAAAAACTTCAACAATGAACCCGGCCGCCAAGAGCCGGGCCACTTCTTCACCAATGGCCTTACGCCTCTCCTTGTTGAAACGACGAAGGAATTGCTTGATCGGCTTAAATTTCAGATCAATATTGACGGTGTGCTCAGCGAGTTCCCTCGGTACACCCGGCATGTCAGAAGGCTTCCATGCAAAGATGTTTCGGTCCTCACGGATGAACTTGATGAGCGCGCTTTCCTATTTTGGATCCAAATTAGCACTGATACTGAACTGCTTGGATGAGTTGCCAGGAACAAAATCAACCAGCTTGGTGTCATCAGCCGACCTAAACTTCAGCACCGGATCATGCTCTGTAGTTGGCTTTTTCAAAGACGTCATATCCGTCGGGTCAACATTGTCCTTGTAAAACTTCAATTCCTCTGTTGCACTGACAGACTCAGCATAAGCCGCATCGCCTTCCTCACATTTCAGGGCTATCTTCTGACTCCCATGTACTGTGATGGTTCCTATATAACCCGGCATCTTGAGCTACAGATAAACATAACATGGTCGTGCCATGAACTTGGCATAAGCCGGCCGTCCAAACAGAGCGTGGTACGGGCTTTTGATTTTGACTACCTCAAAGGTTAACTTCTCTGCCCTGGAATCATGCTCATCCCCAAAGGCCACCTCCATCTCAATCTTGCCCACCGGGTACGCCGACTTACCAGGCACCACTCCCTGGAAAACAATGTTGGATGTCTTAAGATTTTTATCAGTTAACCCCATGCGATGGCAACTCTCATAATAAAGGATGTTGATGCTACTGCCTCCATCCATGAGCACCTTAGTGAATTTGTATCCACCAACTTGAGGCGCCACCACCAAGGCCAAGTGACCTGGATTGTCAACCCGGGGCAGGTGATCCGCTTGGCTCCACATTATGGGCTGCTCAGACCATCGCAAGTAATGAGGAACTACCGGTTCAACAGGGTTCATGGCCCACTTGTGGAGCTTCTGGTCCCGCTTACATAAACTTGTGGTGAAAACATGATACTGCCCACTATTCAACTGCTTCAAATAACTCTGATATCCAGATTGCTGCTGCTGCTGACCTCCCTGGCCGGATTGCTGATTGTAACCACCCTGATTACCTTAATTAAAACTGCCCTGATTACCTTGGGGGCCCTCGAAGTTGGAATTAGAACCACCACAGCCATACCCCGGGCCATGGAAACCGCCGCCGCCTGAGCCGCCGCCCGGCCCATGATTGCCGTCGAATGAGTTAAAAAATTTAAAAGCCCTCATAATTGTACAATCTTTCCAAATGTGCATAGGTGGCTTCTCCCGCGAGCCATGCTTTGGAAAGGGCTCGTTTAGTAACTATTCAAGAATAGGACCTGATCCGCCGGCCCGAGGAGGCGGCCTCCCCTTACGATGTTGATTATTGCCTTATGCACTGGTGTTAGCCACAAACTCCAAGCTACCATCCGCCTTGCGCTTACCGTTACCCCCCTGATTCGCCAAGTTAGACTGCTGACCCTTGGCGTTGCTATTCTTTTTTCCCTTCCCTGTCTTCTCGTCTTCAAACTCGGGGTCCTTGGTATTATCAGAGTTGGCATATTTAATTAGAGTCGCCATCAGCTGGCCCATATCATTGCAATCGCGCTTGAGTCGCCCCAACTTCTGTTTCAAAGGCAAAAAAACGTTAATTTTTCTCCAACATTAAGACTGCAGAGCCGGCAATCATGTTATCATATGAATGTATGATATCTTTGACCCGTCGCACCAAGTGGGTCGTTGATTCACCCTCCTCTTGCTTGCAAGTAGCCAAGTTCACAATCAACATGTGCTGCTTGCATGTGTCCTTAAAGTTTTGAATGAACCGGGCTTTTAACTCAGCCCATTACCCGATGGAGTTAGCCGGCAGCCCTTTTAACCAAGTACGAGCCATTCCATCCAGCATCATGGTGAAGTACTTGGCACACGCAGCGTCACTGACCTCCAACAGCTTGATGGCCATCTCATAACTTTCAATCTGTCACATCCCTAGATCTGTTATGCTCTGGTCTAGTTAGTCTTGCGTTGCATCATGTTTAAATTTCTTTTAAACCTAAAATGGGGATTGCTCAAACCCTAGCACCAGATCAAATCAACTAGGTTCAAATAAAAATATTTTCAACGAACCCAAATGCCCTTTAGAAAAGTTCATGATTTTTGTTAAAGGTGAAAACCTCTGCCAAAAATGATGCAAATATTTCTAGGCCATTTTTGGACTCTTGAATTAAATCATTATGTATTTGAATTCGGGTATTTAATTGCTATAAAAATTTTAAATGCTCAAATAATTCTGAAACTAAATGTGGGTCGTTGGAAATAATTCAACAGGTCCTCACAATTTATTTCAGGATTTTTAGATGTGGTTTAGTATTTTTACTAAATCAAAGAAAACAAAAGGCAAATAGAAAACAGAAACAAAAATTAAAATAGAGACAGAGTGTTACCTGTCGCTTACCTGCAGCCCACTTACCTCGGCCTAGCATTGTAGTCGGCCGGCCCAGCCCACTAGCGCCTCCCTGTCGTCTTCCTCGTCGGGACAGTAGGACAGGGGCGTGTGCCCGCGGCGCGCACGCACGCGCAGCGCCACCTCCTCCCTCCCTGCCTGCCTGCCCCCTTCCGCGACCCCGCTGCGGACGCCACGACACCTCCTGGACCCTCCTCGCTCTCTCCCTCACCCTCACTTTCCCCCTGGATCCCTCTCTATTCCCCCGCCGAGCGGAGCTTGTCGCCACCGACGCCGTTTACCATGGCCACAGCCACCCCCTTGCTCCCTCTATGCATCTCTGAGCTCCGCCCTGACCCCGTGGAGCTACACACCCGACGCACGCGACCAGAGGAGGCCCCAGTCGACTGGAGCATCGTCGTCTTCATCTTCGGTGCCCGGAGATCATCGTCGTCAATTCGCCGTCGCAGAAGCTTCCCCGAGCCCACCGAGCTTCTCTCCCGACCCCTTGTGAGCTCCTACGCCTTTTCCCTCTCTCCCCACAGTCTAACTCGCCCTCTAGCACTAGCGCTGCCGCGCCCGAGAGCTTGCTCCTGCCGTCCATGGCGCCGCCGCGGCCACAGCTGCTGCCACTCGCGTCCGAGCATTGCCCCGTGCTCAGCACACTCCCAGGAGCCGGGCGCGCCCACCAGTTCGACCTACCGTGCACCCTAGCGTCGAGCCGGACCTTGCTGAACTCCGGCCGCCGTGCAACTTGCTGCCGTCGCCGCTACAGGTCGCCCCGCGACCAGCCGGTGCCTCCCTGGATGCGGGCGAGCGAGGGCAACCCTCTGGTGCCCTTGGCTTGGCCAACACCGCACGTAGCGCCACTCCGGCAACCCTCCGCCGTGTTTTGGGGTCGCCGCCGGCTGAACTCCGGCGAGCTGACGTGGCCGCGCAATTAGCAGCTAATCCCCCACTAAACAACCCCCTGAGCCAATGACAGATGGGTCCCACGCCCTAATTAACTCCAGCTTTATTTCTGTTTAGATTAGTTATAACCCAACGGGACCCACGCGTCAGCTTTGACCAAACTGACGTGGTTGTTGACTGGGCCCACATGTCAGCGACACTAACCAGCCCCAGCCACTGACCAGTGGACCCCACTGGTCAGGTTTGACCTCGTCGATGCCTGTTGACCGCTGACATCACAGTGACATAGTGCTGACGCAATTAATCATTTTTCGCAATTAGTTTAATTCTAAATATACAGGAAATTTCAGAAAATGCCCAAAACTTCTAAAATTCATATAAATTCAACCATAACTCAGAATGAAATAATTTATATATGAAAAATGATCAGAAAAATCCAATCTATCCATCTGTACTATTTTCATGCATGTTAGAACAACTTATAGCTGCTGTTTAGCACAAATCATATAAATGGCATTTTAATATCCACATCTGGAGTTTGAATTTGAACTTAGGGTTCAAACCAACTTCATTAACTCTGTTGCTAGCTGCATTAGCTCAAAACACCAGCATGTTCCCATGTCATGATCATGCATCATAATGTTGCATTGCATTGATTGTGTTTCCTCTCTGTTGCCGGTAATTGTTCCCTCTCAGTAGACGTGGTTCCGACGATGAGATCGATGACACCGATGAAGAGCTATATTATCTTCAGAAGTGCCAGGCAAGCGAAACCCCCTTGTTCATTCTGATACAATCCGACTCTCTTGCTCCGGCTCTCTTTTACTACATTAGGACAACAACGATTCATTTGTTACTTGCTGCGGTAGCTGAACCCCTTTATCCTCTGCATGACCTGTCATTGCCACAGTAAATAGATGAAACCCACTAGCATGAGTAGGAGTTGTTTGAGCCCTGATGTGCCTACTCATTCATGTTTGTTTGTCATGCCTGCTATTGCTTAGAGTTGTGTCAGGTCTGATTCATCAGGGATGAATTAGAATGTGGTGAACATGTCCTACTATTGAGAGCTAAGTGTGTGAACACGATTTGGTAAAGGTAGCAGTGAGAGGCCATGTAGGAGTACATGGTCGGTTGTCTCATTGCAGCCGTCCTCAGGAACTGAGTTCTGTGTTTGTGATCCATGAACAGTTACTACCACACATTGGGTTCCGGTAACTCGACCCCTCTCGACTTATTAATCAACATGATCTCTGTCCAGGAGTTGCAACTAGTTTCTGGTGTTTGTAGGTAGTGTTAGTAGTCTACCAAATGGCACCCGGTATAGGTGGGCTTGGGACAGACTAGGCACAGTGGCACGGTGTACCAAGTGGCACCCGGATGGTGGGCTTGGGAACCCTGCTCACATCGTTCGGGGCCGTGAGCGACACCCCGGCCGGATCTCCTTGCCGATGGAACCCGAATAGGCGATAAACCTGGACTAGAGACTTGTGTGGTTAGTCAGGTCGTGGCCGACACCCTCGCTGGGCTTCCGCTTAAAGGTTGCCGAGTACATGTCATGTAAACGGCGGTAAGTGGTGAGAGCGTGTGTGAAGAAGTACACCCCTGCAGGGGTAACATTATCTAGTCGAATAGCCGTGTCCGCGATAAAGGACTTCTGGGTTGCCTGTACAGTTCATAGACAAGTGAAAGTGGATACTCTAAAATGCGCAAGATAAGCGTGAGTGCTATGGATGGCGTTCTCGTAGTGAGACGGGAGCGGATCCATAGTGGTGTATTGATATGGTGAATATGTGGACTCATGTGCGCCACCTCAAAAGAGTTACTTGCAGTCGTAGTTCAGGATAGCCACCGAGTCAAAGCTGGCTTGCTGCAGTCAAACTCCACCACCCCCTTTGTTGACAATGATGCATATGTAGTTAGATCTGATGTATGTCTTGCTGGGTACAGTTGTACTCACGTTTGCCTATTTTATGTTTTTGCAGAGACTTCCGTCTCACTAGTACTTCCGCGTGGACTTCGACGTTTAGCTTGTTACCTCAGCTACGATCTTGTGCCCTCGGCAGGATCTGGTAGATGGTTAGGCTTCTCAGCCTTTTTCATTTGTAGTTGTCTGTACTCAGACATGTTAAGCTTCCGCATGTGCTTTGACTTGTATGCTCTGATTGTTGGGTCATGAGACCCATGTTTGTAATATCTCGCTCCTCGGAGCCTATTGAATAAATACTTGAGTTGTAGAGTCATGTTGTGATGCCATGTTGTATTTGCACATATCAAGCATATTGTGTGTATGTTATTGAAATGCTTGGTATGTGTGGGATCTGACTATCTAGTTGTTTATCCTTAGTAGCCTCTCTTACCGGGAAATGTCTCCTAGTGCTTCCACCGAGCCATGCTAGCTTGCTACTGCTCCAGAACACTTAGGCTGGCCGGCATGTGTCCTTCTTCGTTCCTGTGTCTGTCCCTTCGGGGAAATGTGACGCGATGAATACCGGAGTCCTGTTAGCCCGCTACAGCCCGGTTCACCGGAGTCCTGCTAGCCCAGTGCTACTGCCTGGATTCACTCGCTGATGACTGACATGTTCGATACTGGCTCATGGATGCCTGTCCCTGTAAGTTTGTGCCACTTTGGGTTTACGACTAGCCATGTCAGCCCGGGCTCCTTATCATATGGATGCTAGCGACACTATCATATACGTGTGCCAAAAGGCGCAAACGGTCCCGGGCAAAGGTAAGACGACACCCGTGGGGATACCGTGCGTGAGGCCGCAAAGTGATATGATGTGTTACATGCTAGATCTATGTGACATTGAGTCGGGGTCCTGACAGCTTTGGTATCAGAGCTTGACTGCCTGTAGGATTACCAAGCCAAACTGGTCGAAGTTGAGTCTAGAAATGCTTTACTTATATAAGGGAATTGATTGTGGGATGGAACGTAAGGCTCTTTTTACTCCTTATACCTTATGCCTTCTGATCTGAGTCATCTTATCTTCTCTACGGGGTTAAGAACTAGGCCTTCTCTTCTTTCTATCAGGATCACGTGCTACTAATCCGTAGACTTATAGGATTGTTGGATTTAAGGCTCAGTTCAGTTCCTACTACTTCCGTGTATTCATAGTTGGTCTTAGAATCTTGATATTGTGATGATCGAGTGGTTATGCCACCATTTTGTCGGATGTCTCAAGTCATCTTGAGCATTTACAGCCATTATGCTGTCCGAGTCATCCCACGTTTCTAAATAATCTGATGCAATTGCGAAATCCTTTCCTCTGTTTTCGATGACCTTTCTGGCCAGGTTAACCACACTAAACGCCGAGTTGAGGTATTCTATTACCTCGACATATATGTTGGAGTTATTATTATGACCCTAGGTGTCTTAGGGGATCATCTAGTAATCTAGCCATGATTTGTGTCCTAGTGTGATGATTCTGGCCTTTATTCTCGAAAGCATCCTGTGATGCTACCTAGTAGTAGGTATTCTACTCCTGGGTTCTTGAACCCGAGATTCACCCTACTTATTTCATGTTGATAGTGTTTGCTAGTTCCTTTAGGATATTAGCAACCTTTGCGATAGTCCTCGAGGTCCGTGGTATTTCCTTCTTCCAAATACCATGAACTGCTTATGGCAGAAGTTCTTTGAACCAAAAGATCGCAACCAGAGTGCTCTTGACGAGTTATCGATGCTATGTTGTGAATCTGTTAGTCCTACCTCTCTGCATGGATTATCCGGAAGAAACTTGTTGAACTTGGCTTGACATATTAATCTATGCATCCACAACTCAGAAAATCATATGTTCCTTTGAGTTGTCCCCCTTTAGTTGTATTCCGACCCTCGTCTATCAATTGATAGTCAAGAGTATGCGCATTCGTTCATCGATACCTATTACTCTCGTGGTCCATCAAGCCATTCTATTCTGGAATGACTAGGAGAAACAAACTCCGGTACCTCATCCATATCCAGGATCGGGTCAAAGCAGTTGTAATTCACAGATCAAATACTAATCCATCTATTGTTCTCTTCTACCTTGAAGTATTACCTTCCTTATGTCAGGATTGTCATGAGAATTGCACCACCTCTTATGAATTCTTGACACAGTGATACTTCTCGCCATCATTTTCATTTCTCGGTTTCCGTGTTGTTGCAACCGGAATGCTGACAGGTGAACTATGATGTGTGAAATCAATACTCCTGGCAACTTTGCTATTTGGTAGTTAAAGGACAATAATTCTATCTTTAGCGTGTTGATTATTGAACCATCATTCTAAGATTGATCGTGCTACCTAGTCCATTCTACTGGTGCACTCCTCGATTGATGAGTTAGGATTATTTCAAACCTTCGCTCTATTGATCATATCGTCTTGCCCTCAAAAGCAAGATTGATCTCGAGCTTAATAACATATCGGTGGTTTGTGATTTTCCAATAATCTTCTCGAAAGTATCACCGGGTCGTCACCCGACCGCTATGTTGAGCTCGTGATCAAGTTGGTTTTCGAAACCACCCTTTCTCCAAGAATCCATGTTGGATACCCTTGAGCTGGTTGGTTAAGCTAAACAACAACTTGGAGAGTTGGAAGGTGAAAGCTTGTCTGACTCAGTTCATTCCAAAGGGATATCTTTGTGTGTGTATGTGTGTTGAAGAAAGTTGATATTTTCATTGACTGACCCTCGTGATCAGTTAATGGACCTATCATTTTATCCAACCTTTGATTTGAGTATGGGATATCGTCAAATCAAATCAGAACCAATGATGTTCGTAATGTTGTCTTACTCGTGGTTGTCCCTCGAGCATACACCATTATATCTTTTGGGTCCAGCCAATAATATCGCTTTGTTCACATAGTTGTGGAATTCCATCTCCATTGGAATCTTGATAAATTGTTGTTGAGCCCATCGACAACATCCTTACCTCCTCCATGATGTTGTTGGACATTAAGCTAGTGTTGGAAACTTGTGCTAGCATTTTCTTCATGCTATCTCATGAAGGATATGTTTGGATGAAAGAAGTGACTTGCTCCAGTTCATGTGCATTTGATGCAAGTTGCCGCCGTGGATTCGAGAAAGTCAATGTTGCTTCCTTTGGAATCATCCCAAATCAGTCATGCATACGTGTGAAGTATTCTGTGGTTTAGAGACTTGCAACCTTCATTCCATATGTATCCCTAGCACACCAAGCCACTAACTGATTTGTTCAAGGAGAAGAAGTTCCTTCATAAGAGCTAATCATATGACTTATGCAAGGACTTCGTTATCCGCGGTGATGGTTCCCAACCAGAACTCGGTAGTGTTTTATTGTAAGACTACCACGTGGTCATGCTTGTCTAGGATATCATGTTCACATGTGTGTAGCAGAACCAGCTCATGCCTTGGAGTTTGCTATCGTAGTTCATTTTCCGAGAATCTCGCAACGTCATCTCGTCGATTTGTGTTGCAAACTTTCTTTTCTAGACTTGATGAGTCTGGAATATCCTGACGCCAACCAGATCTGAATCTCCAGCTGATATGATGGTTGGAACGTTTCCGAAGAACTATAATAATGGTCTCACTGTAACCGGTAAAGTGGATGTCACGGCTGACACACTCAGCCGGAAGACTTATTATTGTAGTATCTTGATTGAGGAAGTTGGCCACCTCCCCATAAGGATTTGTAGGATTTACTCCCTAGTTGTTCCTTATGAATTTTTGTGTTCCCGAAGTCCGACCTTTTACTTGATGTTCTAGATATCAAACCATATCTATGAATGGGGTGCACTAGCACATCAAGGAGAACATTAGAAGCAGAGTGCTAAATGTCTCTCGGTCGATTATCCAGATCTTGCGACCTTGGCATTACTAAGGTGAAATCTGAGAAGGTGTTATCTTCCTTTGCATCTGCATCTTCCACCGGTATTCATCATGGTAGTATGATGTGCTGCCAGGATCCTCGCTTCAGAAATTGGTAAAACCTTGATGAATATGCAAATGCTCAACTTCTTGAGAGCACGCGCAAGCAAAATCATCCCTTGCATTATCTTCAACAAGGTAGTCCACATCATCCATTCTAGTCCGAGTATATTATTCTACCGAACTCCTCCAAATGATCGATTGTGATTTGCCTTAAGCTGGTATAAAGAGTTTCAATGATCTCTGAATCAAAGGTAATTATTTTTGCCACTTAAGAGGATATATCTACGAGTCACCATCCCTAAGGTGTCTCGCTATGGTATCATGGCAACTCAACTCCTCGCTACGTTGACAACCAATGACCACCTTTTAAGTGTGGGGTTGTTGTCTACTTAGTGAACCCTCGTCATCTGTTCCACTCCATCCTTCTAGATGTGTGTTTTGTGTCTCAGCTCGAGTGGTGTTGCTATGCCTCATTCCGCGAGTTGATCCTAAGTTGTTCGATCTTCAAGAAGATCGATTCTTCTAGAGTCTCCTTCTCCTCTCGTTGTCATGTTGGCTGGAGTTCTCAGAGCAAGACGACAAGACAATGATGGTGACTGAATCAACGCCACTATGAAGTGCAACCTGGATCGTGAAGATTGTGTTAGTTTGCGTTCCCCCTTCCATCTTACCCTACGCTTGGATCTCGGGACGAGATTCTTGTTTAGTGGGGGTGAGCTGTCACATCCCTAGATCTGTTATGCTCTGGTCTAGTTAGTCTTGCGTTGCATCATGTTTAAATTTCTATTAAACCTGAAATGGGGATTGCTCAAACCCTAGCACCAGATCAAATCAACTAGGTTCAAATAAAAATATTTTCAACGAACCCAAATGCCCTTTAGAAAAGTTCATGATTTTTGTTAAAGGTGAAAACCTCTGCCAAAAATGATGCACATATTTCTAGGCCATTTTTGGACTCTTGAATTAAATCATTATGTATTTGAATTTGGGTATTTATTTGCTATAACAATTTTAAATGCTCAAATAATTCTGAAACTAAATGTGGGTTGTTGGAAATAATTCAACAGGTCCTCACAATTTATTTCAGGATTTTTAGATGTGGTTTAGTATTTTTACTAAATCAAAGAAAACAAAAGGCAAATAGAAAACAGAAACAATAATTAAAATAGAGACAGAGTGTTACCTGTCGCTTACCTGCAGCCCACTTACCTCGGCCCAGCATTGTAGTCAGCCGGCCCAGCCCACCAGCGCCTCCCTGTTGTCTTCCTCCTCGGGACAGTAGGACAGGGGCGTGTGCCCACAGCGCGCACGCACGCGTAGCACCACCTCCTACCTCCCTGCCTGCCTGCCCCCTTCTGCGACCCCGCTGCGGATGCCACGACACCTCCTGGACCCTCCTCGCTCTCTCCTTCACCCTCACTTTCCCCCTGGATCCCTCTCTATTCCCCCACCGAGCGAAGCTCGTCGCCGACGACGCTGTTTACCGCGGCCACAGCCACGCCCTCGCTCCCTCTATGCATCCCTGAGCTCCCCCCTGACCCCGTGGAGCTACACACCCGACGCACGCGACTAGAGGAGGCCCCAGTCGACCGGAGCATCGTCGTCTTCATCTCCGGTGCCCGGAGATCGCCGTCATCAATTCGCCATCGCAGAAGCTTCCCTGAGCCCACCGAGCTTCTCTCCCGACCCCTTGTGAGCTCCTACGCCTTTTCCCTCTCTCCCCGTAGTCTAACTCGCCCTCTGGCACTAGCGCTGCCGCGCCCGAGAGCTTGCTCCCGCCGTCCATGGCGCCGCCGCGGCCACAGCTGCTGCCACTCGCGTCCGAGCATTGCCCCGTGCTCAGCACGCTCCTAGGAGCCAGGCGCGCCCACCAGTTCGACCTACCGTGCACCCTAGCGCCGAGCCGGACCTGGCTGAACTCCGGCCGCTGTCCAACTTGCCGCCGCCGCTGCTACAGGACGCCCCGCGACTAGCCGGTGCCTCCCTGGATGCGGGCGAGAGAGGGCAACCCTCTGGTGCCCTTGGCTTGGCCAACACCGCACGTAGCGCCACTCCGGCAACCCTCCGCCATGTTTTGGGGTCGCCGCCGGCTGAACTCCGGCGAGCTGACGTGGTCGCGCAATTAGCAGCTAATCCCCCACTAAACAACCCCCTGAGCCAATGACAGATGGGTCCCACGCCCTAATTAACTCCCGCTTTATTTCTGTTTAGATTAGTTATAACCCAACGGGACCCACGCGTGAGCTTTGACCAAGCTGACGTGGCTGTTGACTGGGCCCACATGTCAGCGACACTAACCAGCCCCAGCCACTAAGCAGTGGACCCCACTGGTCAGGTTTGACCTGGTCGACGCCTGTTAACCGCTGACGTCATAGTGACGTAGTGCTGACGCAATTAATCATTTTCTGGAATTAGTTTAATTCTAAATATACAGGAAATTTCAGAAAATGCCCAAAACTTCTAAAATTCATATAAATTCAACCGTAACTCAGAATGAAATAATTTATATATGAAAAATGATGAAAAAATCCAATCTATCCATCTGTACTATTTTCATGCACGTTAGAACAACTTATAGCTGCTGTTTAGCACAAATCATATAAATGGCATTTTAATATCCACATATGGAGTTTGAATTTGAACTTAGGGTTCAAACCAACTTCATTTAACTCTGTTGCTAGCTGCATTAGCTCAAAACACCAGCATGTTGCCATGTCATGATCATGCATCATAATGTTGCATTGCATTGATTGTGTTTCCTCTCTGTTGCCGGTAATTGTTCCCTCTCAGTAGACGTGGTTCCGACGATGAGATCGATGACACCGATGAAGAGCTATATTATCTTCAGAAGTGCTAGGCAAGCAAAACCCCCTTGTTCATTCCGATACAATCCCACTCTCTCGCTCCTGCTCTCTTTTACTGCATTAGGACAACAACGATTCATCTGTTACTTGCTGCGGTAGCTGAACCCCATTATCCTCTGCATGACCTGTCATTGCCATAGTAAATAGATGAAACCCACTAGCATGAGTAGGAGTTGTTTGAGCCCTGATGTGCCTACTCATTCATGTTTGTTTGTCATGCCTGCTATTGCTTAGAGTTGTGTCAGGTCTGATTCATCAGGGATGAATTGGAATGTGGTGAACATGTCCTACTGTTGAGAGCTAAGTGTGTGAACACGATTTGGTAAAGGTAGCGGTGAGAGGCCATGTAGGAGTACATGGTGGGTTGTCTCATTGCAGTCGTCCTCAGGAACTGAGTTCTGTGTTTGTTATCCATGAACAGTTACTACCACACATTGGGTTCCGGTAACTCAACCCCTCTCGACTTATTAATCAACATGATCTCTGTCCAGGAGTTGCAACTAGTTTCTGGTGTTTGTAGGTAGTGTTAGTAGTCTACCAAGTGGCACCCGGTACAGGTGGGCTTGGGACAGACTAGGCACAGTGGCACGGTGTACCAAGTGTCACCCGGATGGTGGGCTTGGGAACCCTGCTCACATCATTTGGGGCCATGAGCGACACCCCGGCCGGATCTCCTTGCGGATGGAACCCGAATAGGCGATAAACCTGGACTAGAGACTTGTGTGGTTAGTCAGGTCGTGGCCGACACCCTCGCTGGGCTTCCGCTTGAAGGTTGCCGAGTACATGTCGTGTAAACGGCGGTAAGTGGTAAGAGCGTGTGTGAAGAAGTACACCCCTACAGGTTTAACATTATCTATTCGAATGGCTGTGTCCGCGGTAAAGGACTTCTGGGTTGCCTGTATAGTTCATAGACAAGTGAAAGTGGATACTCTAGAATGCGCAAGATAAGCGTGAGTGCTATGGATGGCATTCTCGTAGGGAGGCGGGAGCGGATCCATAGTGGTGTATTGATATGGTGAATATGTGGACTCGTGTGCACCACCCCAAAAGAGTTACTTGCAGTCATAGTTTAGGATAGCCACCGAGTCAAAGCTGGCTTGCTGCAGTCAAACTCCACCATCCCCTTTGTTGACAATGATGCATATGTAGTTAGATCTGATGTAAGTCTTGCTGGGTACAGTTGTACTCACGTTTGCCTATTTTACGTTTTTGCAGAGACTTCCGTCTCACTAGTAGTTCCGCGTGGACTTCGACGTTTAGCTTGTTACCTCAGCTACGATCTTGTGCCCTCGGCAGGATCTGGTAGATGGTCAGGCTTCTGAGCCTTTTTCATTTGTAGTTGTCTGTACTCAGACATGTTAAGCTTCCGCATGTGCTTTGACTTGTATGCTCTGATTGTTGGGTCATGAGACCCATGTTTGTAATATCTCGCTCCTTAGAGCCTATTGAATAAATACTTGAGTTGTAGAGTCATGTTGTGATGCCATGTTGTATTTGCACATATCGAGCATATTGTGTGTATATTATTGAAATGCTTGGTATGTGTGGGATCTGACTATCTAGTTGTTTATCCTTAGTAGCCTCTCTTACCGGGAAATGTCTCCTAGTGCTTCCACTGAGCCATGGTAGCTTGCTACTACTCCGGAACACTTAGGCTGGCCGGCATGTGTCCTTCTTTGTTCCTGTGTCTGTCCCTTCGGGGAAATGTCACGTGATGAATACCGGAGTCCTGTTAGCCCGCTACAGCCTGGTTCACCGGAGTCCTGCTAGCCCAGTGCTACAGCCTGGATTCACTCGCTAATGACCGACACGTTCGATGCTGGGTCATGGATGCCTGTCCCTGTAAGTTTGTGGCACTTTGGGTTTACGACTAGCCATGTCAGCCCGGGCTCCTTATCATATGGATGCTAGCGACACTATCATATACGTGTGCCAAAAGGCGCAAACGGTCCCGGGCAAAGGTAAGACGACACCCGTGGGGATACCGTGCGTGAGGCCGCAAAGTGATATGATGTGTTACATGCTAGATCTATGTGACATTGAGTCAGGGTCCTGACACAATCCATGCCTCAGGGGGTAAGTCGGTTGTGTAATTAGGCACCTTTCGAGGTCCCTTGAAATCCTTCGGCAAACGCTCGTTATGCAGAGCCGCACCAAACAGGGTACACCTATAGACCTAGAGGTCACGCCTGCCTCAATCGAAGTCGTTGGATAAATCGGAAGGGGCTGGTGAACCGCCTGCTGAGCCGCACACTTGGCTTCTTGACGCACTTTGTCCTGATCAACCAAGTTAAGAGCTCCATCACGCGCCGGGTCATGCCCACACGGCTGGTCGCGGCGCTGGGCGTTGCTTCAAACGGTTGGTGAGTCCATGTTCCTGGTATAACTCCGGCTTCGGCTTGGGCGATGGGTCGAGTGAATTATATCTCGACTGTAAGAACATGCCTCCTGTTGCGCTAATGTTGTCTGAAGAAGTTCCTTGACCCTTCGTGTTTCAACCACCGTTGGAGAGTCGCCATCCATCGGGAGAGCCGCCAATTGTGCCGCCGCAGCAATCATGTTCTCCAATAGATTAGAATAATGACCCAATGGCGTCGGTACATGCTGAGGCGGAGCGGTATTCAAACGAGGGGGTTCCGTCATGCGTGGTTGAACCGGTGTCCCAACCCCGGGTGCCGCAGCCTAGTGTACCTCTGGCAGGTTACTGGGCCCTGCACCAAGCGTGCGAAAAAGGTTTCTAGCCTCGTAAACTGGAGGTAGACGGGATTGGTACCTCCTCCTCATGATCTCGTTTGAAGCGTCTATATCCATAGTAAGCTGGAAACCTCCGATTGAATCGGTTGGGCCTGAGCGTCCAAAGCAGCCCGTTCCGCGGCCACCCTGACGTCCTCTGCCGCCAGGCCTTCCTTGGCTAGTGCTACCTCATCACGTAACTATGCCACTTCCACATCATCTTGAGCTTGATTCATCGGGTTGAGCAAGACCGTTAACAGAGCCGTCAACTTATCCAGTAAAGCCATCAGACCCTGAGCCGGCGGGCGCGCAGGGCCTCCTTCCCTGGCTGCCGTCATTGTTGCTTACCTGGAAGTCATCGCCACGGCGGTTGAAGAATTTTGCCCAGGCTAGGTACCAGCCATGAAGATCCCGACTCTATTCGGCGGCTCATAGGGGTCCGAAATACTGTCGCCATCAAAATAGCCCCCAAGTCCACCATCTTGCAACTGATACAACAAAGTAGTCTCGCCTGTGGACGACTCACCATCAGAGTAGATGGTCGTCTCACCTCCAGACATAGATCCATTAGAAAATTCTGCTCCATGGATGCATCCCACGAAGGCATGCTTCACGGCGAGCTGAACCCAGGCGGATCTCGCATGCTGAGCTGTCTCGATGATGTCGGTGCAGATGCCCGGCTCAGGGCCTGGCTCACCGATCTTGCCGATGAAAACATGGATTCCGCCAAAGGGGACCCGCTACCCGTCCTCAATTGAGCCAGCGTCGGGGCCACATCCTGCATCATCGATGTAGAGTTTGCCGCGATGACTTTTGGTCATACAGCCCACAACGTATCCCTTGAGCCTTTTGAAGTTGCCCTTTAAGAACTCAAATCCATCGTGCGCTGGCCCCACGGTGGGCGCCAACTATCGTGGAAAGGTCATGGCAGATGTCCTAGCAAAAGGACCTAGTCGTGGAGCCATCGCAACTACGAATCTTAAAGGGGTTAAACGGGACAAAGGACACGGAAGTTTATATTGGTTCGGCCCCTTGCGGTGAAGGTAAAGGCCTAATCCAGTTTGAGGTGGTATTTCTTATGTCTCGATTACCAGGGAGCGAATCCGCTTGACCTAGCTTTCGATCTGTTCTTTCTTGTCCTGAATCACCGTCGGGTCGTTGATAACCCACAAGTGTAGGGAATCGCAACAGCTTTCGAGGGTGAAGTACAACCCAAATTTATTGATTCGACACAAGCGGAGCCAAAGAATATTCTTGAGTATTAGCAGTTGAGTTGTCAATTCAACCACACCTGGATAACTTAATATCTGTAGCAAAGTATTTAGTAGCAAAGTAGTATGATAGTAATGGTAACGGTGGCAAAAGTAAAGATAATAGTTTTTGGGGTTATGTAGTAGTTTTAACAGTAGCAACGGAAAAGTAAATAAGCGAAAAATAATATGTGAAAAGCTCGTAGGCAATGGATCAGTGATGGATAATTATGCTGGATGCGATTCCTCATGTAATAGCTATAACATAGGGTGACACAGAACTAGCTCCAGTTCATCAATGCAATGTAGGCATGTATTCCGTAAATAGTCATATGTGCTTATG
Organism: Triticum aestivum; assembly: GCF_018294505.1. Taxonomy (NCBI): domain Eukaryota; kingdom Viridiplantae; phylum Streptophyta; class Magnoliopsida; order Poales; family Poaceae; genus Triticum; species Triticum aestivum. The sequence continues at coordinate 326,609,902 of NC_057795.1, read as the reverse complement.
GAAAAGAACTTGCATGACATCTTTTGTCCTACCCTCCCGCGGCAGCGGGGTCCTAATGGAAACTAAGGGATATTAAGGCCTCCCTTTAATAGAGAACCGGACCAAAGCATTAACACATAGTGAATACATGAACTCCTCAAACTACGGTCATCACCGAGAAGTATCCCAATTATTGTCACTTCGGGGTTGTCGGATCATAACACATAATAGGTGACTATAGACTTGCAAGATAGGATCAAGAACACACATATATTCATGAAAACATAATAGGTTCAGATCTGAAATCATGGCACTCGGGCCCTAGTGACAAGCATTAAGCATAGCAAAGTCATAGGAACATTAATCTCAGAACATAGTGGATACGAGGGATCAAACCCTAACAAAACTAACTTGATTACATGGTAAATCTCATCCAACCCATCACCGTCCAGCAAGCCTACGATGGAATTACTCACGCACGGCGGTGAGCATCATGAAATTGGTGATGGAGGATGGTTGATGATGACGACGGCGACGAATCCCCCTCTCCGGAGCCCCGAACGGACTCCAGATCAGCCATCCCGAGAGAGATTAGGGCTTGGCGGCGGCTCCGTATCGTAAAACGCGATGAAACTTTCTCTTTGATTTTTTTTCTCCCCTAGACGGAAGATATGGAGTTGGAGTTGAGGTCGGTGGAGGTCCAGGGGGCCCACGAGATAGGAGGGTGCGCCCTATAGGGGGGCACGCCCCCCTGTCTCGTGGACAGGGTGTGGGCCCCCTCGTGTATTTCTTTCACCCAGAAATTCTTATTAATTCCAAAAAGTGCCTCCGTGGATTTTCAGAACATTCCGAGAACTTCTATTTTCTACACATAAAACAACATCATGGCAGTTCTGCTGAAAACAGCGTCACTCCGGGTTAGTTTCTTCAAATCATGCAAGTTAGAGTTCAAAACACGGGCAAAAGTGTTTGGAAAAGTAGATACGTTGGAGACGTATCAACTCCCCCAAGCTTAAACCTTTGCTTGTCCTCAAGCAATTCAGTTGATAGACTGAAAGTGATAAAGAAAAACTTTCACAAACTCTATTTGCTCTTGTTGTTGTAAACATGCAAAGCCATCATTCAGGTTTCAACAATATTATGAACTAACCATACTCACAATAGCACTTATGTCTCACAATTACTCATATCAATAACATAATCAGCTAGCAAGCCATAATAATAAAACTCGGATGACAACACTTTCTCAAAACAATCATAACAAGATATAACAAAATGGTATCTCGCTAGCCTTTTCTGAGACCGCAAAACATAAATGCAGAGCACCTTTAAAGATCAAGGACTGACTAAACATTGTAATTCATGGTAAAAGAGATCCAGTCAAGTCATACCCAATATAAACCAATAGTAATGAATGCAAATGACGGTGCGCTCTCCAGCGGGTGCTTTTTAATAAGAAGGGTGATGACTCAACATAAAAGTAAATAGATAGGCCTTTCGCAGAGGGAAGCAGGGATTTGTAGAGGTGCCAGAGCTCGATTTTAAAACAGAGATTGAATAACATTTTGAGCGGCATACTTTCGCTGTCAACACAACAACTATGAGATGGCTGTATCTTCCATACTAAATGCATTATAGGCAGTTCCCAAACAGAATGGTAAAGGTTTATACTCCCCCAACCACCAACAAGCATCAATCCATGGCTTGCTCGAAGCAACGAGTGCCTCCAACTAACAACAGCCCTGGGGGAGTTTTGTTTAATTGTTTTGATTTGCTTTGATCTTTTTGGATCATGGTACTGGGCATCCCGGTTACCAGCCCTTTCTCATGAATGAGGAGCGGAGTCCACTCCTCTTGAGAATAACCCACCTAGCATGGAAGATATAGGCAGCCCTAGTTGTAACATGAGCTGCTTGAGCATACAAAATAGAATTTGATTTGAAAGTTTGGAGTTTGGCACATACAAATTTACTTGGAACGGCAGGTAAATACCGCATAAAGGAAGGTATAGTGGACTCATACGGAACAACTTTGGGTTTTAAAGATTTTGGATGCACAAGCAGTATTCCCACTTAGTATAGGTGAAGGCTAGCAAAAGACTGAGAAGCGACCAACTAAGAGAGCGACAACAGCCATAAACATGCATTAAAATTAATTCACACCAAATACAAGCATGAGTAGGATATAATCCACCATGAACATAAATATCGTGAAGGCTATGTTGATTTGATTCAACTACATGCGTGAACCTGTGCCAAGTCGAGTCACTCAATTCATTCAAAGGAGGATACCATCCCATCATACCACATCATAATAATTCTAATAGCATGTTGGCACGCAAGGTAAACCATTATAACTCAAAGCTAATCAAGCATGGCACAAGCAACTATAATCTCTAAATGTCATTGCAAATATGTTTACTTCATAATAAGCTAACTCAAGAACAATGAACTCATCATATTTACAAATACAAGAGAGGTCGAGTTCATACCAGCTCCTCTCATCCCAATAAGTCCATCATATGTCGTCATTATTGCCTTTCAGTTGCACGACCGAACGATGTGTAAAATAATAAGAGTGCACGTGCATTGGACTAAGCTAGAATCTGCAAGCATTCAACTCAAAAGAGAAGACAAGTAATATGGGCTCTAAGTTAAATAAATAATCATGCATATGAGAGCCACTAAACATTTTCAATATGGTCTTCTCGACCCCCAAAGGAAAGAAAAGAAAATAAAAACTATTTACACGGGAAAGCTCCCAACAAGAAAGAAGAAGAACTAAAAATCTTTTTGGGTTTTCATTTTAATTTCTACTACAAGCATGGAAATTAAACTAACTAATTTTTTTGTTTTTTCTCAAGGTTTATCAAACACACAAGAAGAAAACTAGAAAAAGGAATTTTAAACTAACAAGGATAATACCAAGAAAGAGTATGAGCACCAACAACTAGTGTGTGAACATGAATGTAAAGTCGGTGAGAAATACGTACTCCCCCAAGCTTAGGCTTTTGGCCTAAGTTGGTCTAATATCAGGGACCACCTAGCTGATATCCATAAGTGAAACCGGGGTCGTACTAAGATGCAGCGGCGACCGCCTCCTGAGCTGCAGCGTGTTGGCGAGCTGCCTCTGCTCTCCTCTCGTGTTCCGCTGCATCCTCCCTGGTGACAACATATCTTCCTTTTGCCTGATAATCAAAAAGGTAGGGAGCAGGAAGAGTAACATGGACGACGTTGCGTCTCTCATAGGTTAGTCGATATTGGAGGAATTGTTCATTCCTCCCAAGAAATTGATGACTGACCATAGCTTCATAATCCAAATAAATAGGAGGTATTATCGTATATCCCTCTCGTGGGGCTATACCAAGATAATTAGCCACACGGGTTGCATAAATTCCTCCAAATAAATTTCCCTTTCTACTATTATTCTGCAACCTACGTGCAACTATTGCCCCCAAGTTATAACCTTTATAACCTAACACAGCACTCTTGAGGATACTCAGATCAGGGACACACATGTGACATGCTTCATCTTTACCATTAATACATCTACCGATTAAGAGAGAAAAATAATGTATAGCAGGAAAATGAATGCTCCCTATGGTAACTTGTGCTATGTCCCTAGATTCTCCCACAGTAATACTAGCAAGAAAATCTCTAAATTCAGATTTGTGAGGATCATTAATATTACCCCACTGCGGGAGTTTGCAAGCAGTTGTGAAATCCTCTAAATACATGGTATAAGATATATCATAAATATCAACTATGACACTAGGAGAATTACGCGTACAGTTATATTTAAACCTTCGCACAAAGGAATCGGTCAATTGATAGTACTGCGGACACTTATCTTGTAAGAAGTCCTCCAGCTCGGCATTACGCACATATGTGTCAAATTCCTCCTTAAGGCCCGCTTTGACCATAAAATCATCGGATGGCCACTCACAAGCTCGTACATCCGCGTTCCTCGGCAGTTCAACATCTTGCTCACGTATAGCAATCCTGGGCCCTTTCTTCAACGAGGAACCACCTTGGTACATTCTCCTAAGCATATTTCTTTTTCTCAAATAATTCTGAAATTTTAGTAACTTCAAAATAAAAGTGAAAAAACTTAACAAGAATGGTAGCAAATACTCCTACAAGTGCCTAGAGCCTATATCATGCATCAGAACTACTTGGAACCTCATAAATTTAACATGCAAGCTCAAGAACAGGGTCACCAAGGCAGGAAGGATTTGCAATGAATAAAGCACTAGAACAAAAACTAATTGGAACAATGGAGGAGTCACATACCAAGAAACAATCTCCCAAAGAAGTTTTGTGAATGGAGCTTTGAGCAAGGAGATCGAAAATCGCAGCAAAATGAGCTAGAACTCGTGCTTGAGCTGGATGGGGATTTTTTTGGGTAGAAGATGAAGTGTGTGGGTGCTGGCATAAGTGGAGAGGAGCCACCAGGGGCCCACGAGACAGGGGGCGCGCCCTATAGGGGGGCGCCCTCCACTCTCGTGGCCTGGTGCTTGCCCCTCCTGCAGTGATTTCAGTGCCTAAAATCCTCAAATAATCCAAAAAAAAGTTATACTAAATTTGCAGGGCATTTGGAGCACTTTTATTTTCGGGATACATTTTATTGCATGGAAAACTCAGAAAATAGACGGATAATACTATTTTTGCTTTATTTATTTTAAATAACAAAAATTAAAAAGAGGGTACAGAAGGTTGTGCCTTCTAGTTTCATCCATCTCATGATCATCAAAATGAATCCACAAACAAGGTTGATCAAGTCTTGTTAACAAACTCATTCCGAATAAAACGGAACCAGAGAAATTTCGAATAACACTAAGTTACCTCAACGGGGATATGAAAATCCCCAACAATAAGAATATCATACGTTTTCTTGACAGTAGGGAGAGGAAATTCAAAACCTCCAATAATGATAGTTGGAACTTTTCCAATAGAATTGATGCTATGAACTTGAGATTGTTTCCTCGGAAAGTGTACCATATGCTCATTACCATTAGCATGAAAAGTGACATTGCCTTCGTTGCAATCAATAACAGCCCCTGCAGTATTCAGAAAAGGTCTACCAAGGATAACAGACATACAATCGTCCTCGGGAATATCAAGAATAACAAAGTCCGTTAAGATAGTGACATTTGCAACCACAACAGGCACATCCTCACAAATACCGACAGGTATAGCAGTTGATTTATCAGCCATTTGCAAAGATATTTCAATAGGTGTCAACTTATTCAATTCAAGTCTACGATATAAACAGAGAGGCATAACACTAACACCGGCTCCAAGATCACATAAAGTAGTTCTAACATAGTTTCGTTTAATGGAGCATGGTATAGTCGTGTGACGCCCGGATAATTAAGCTACAGTAACCATCTACTAAGGATGCCACGTCACCACGATTACTGTTGTTAGTTTCGCGTTAGTTCGAACCGTTTCAAATTTTAAAATTCTAAACAAGTCAAACGACAAAAGTTTTCAAAGGTCAAAACAAAAATGTTCGGGGGTTGCCAAATATTGCATAAGTAATTATGGTGTAGTGGGCACAATTTTACAAAATACCTAAATGCCCTAAAATGAAATAAAACAGAAAGAAAATAAATAAAAGAAACAAAATACAAAAGGGAAAAGCAAGCAAAAAAAGAACAAGAAGAGAAAGACCCCCTGGCTTCCCCTGGGCTTCGGCCCATTCCATCGCACCCGACCGACCCAGGTGGCCCAGCTGCCACCTCCCCACCGTTGTCACCTTCTCCCCACGCCCCCCCCCCCCACTGTTCGTCCGACCGCACCCCCTGTCACCAACGGACCAGCTCGCCGCCCCGCGCCGCTATAGGCCCCGGAGAGGATAAGGGCACCGACGCCGCGCCCCCTCGGGCTCCCCTCCCCACTTGCCCCTCGCTCTCCCACTCACTCTCTTCCCCCCCCTTCCAGATCTGCGGCACCCGAGCGCGCCCATGGCTGCGCCGCCGTGCTAACGACGGCCGCCATCCTCCCCGCACCGCGCCAACGTGTCGCCGGTCTCCCTCGTCACCCATCTCATCGTCCCCGACCGTCAATTCGAGCTCCGCGACGTCGCAGCGTCGTGGACGAGGTCGTCTTCTTCCTCCGCCTCGCCGCCGCTCCTCCCCAACTCCGGTGACGCCCTCTGCAGCTACTAAGCCGCCAAGGGCCACCGTGTTGCCGCTCGGTGAGCCCCCACTCCCTCCCCTCTCTCTCTCGATGCCGTTCGCTAGTTGGACGCACCGCCCCCAACTTGCCCGAGCGCATCGCCGCACGCGGTCGTCGCCGGTAGCTATCTGGTGACCATTTGGTCCCGGGCTCGTGCCCGTTGTGCTCGCACGCGTCCGTAGAAGCCTCCTGGCGTTTAGGGTACTTGCTGCCGTGCCGCAGCGCCGTTTCCCTCTCGCGGCCAAACGCCGGCGTCCGCCCCGCTCGCCGCCGGCGATGCTGCGGCCCTCCTCCGACCAAGCCACCACCTCCATTGAATGCGCCACGGCGCGGGCCTTGGAATGGGCCTAGCCCCGCTCCTTCCCGAGCCCCGTAGCGCGATTCCGGCCAACCCCGGCGAGGGGGGCCGCCTCTGTTTGGGTCACCGGAGTCGCTCCGGCGCCGACGCTGACGTGGCGCAGTGACCCCCGCCTCTGTGTCGCTGACTAGGGGGTCCCGAGGGCCTCGTTGACTGGGTTGACCCAGTCAACGTGTTGACGTGGCAATTACTGCCACTGACATGCGGGCCCCATGCCATAAAACAAATAAAAACAAATATATAAACTGCTAATTAATTAAGTTAATTAACTAAAACCTAGTTAGACACTGACTTTTGGGGCCCACCCACTAATTAACCCATTTAGTTAGACTAAACCCCCTGTTAGTGACCCTGACAATGACATGTGTGTCCCACTTGACCCACCTGTCTGGTTTGACTGGTCAACCGACCTGCTGACATCACTCTGATGTCATGCATGCGTCATCAGTCACTGTTTTGGATAATGTTACAATTAAATAACTAATTAAAATCAGAAAATGATTTAAATCTTTAGAAAATCATATCTTTTAATATGTAACTCAGATGAAAATACTTTGTACATGAAAGTTGCTCAGAACGACGAGACGAATCCGGATTCGCAGCCCGTTCGTCCGCCACACACCCCTAGCATACCGAACACGCAACTTTCCCCCTTCGGTTCCTCTATCCGAAAACGCGAAACACAGGGAATACTTTCCCGGATGTTTCCCCCCTTCACCGGTATTACCTCATACCGCGTTAGGGCACGCCTAGAATCACGCTTTGCTTTGTCATGCATCGTTATGCATCTATTTGCATTATACTCATTGTTTCTTCCCCCTCTTCTTCCGCTAGACACCGAGACCGACGCCGCTGCTACCCAGTACGACTACGGAGTTGACGACCCCTCCTTCTTGCCAGAGCAACCAGGCAAGCCCCCCCCCCTTGATCACCAGATATCGCCTATTCTCCTCTATACTGCTTGCATTAGAGTAGTGTAGCGTGTTACTGCTTTCCGTTAATCCTATTCTGATGCATAGCCTGACATTGTTGCTACATCTGTTAATACCTTACCTGCAATCCTAAATGCTTAGTATAGGATGCTAGTTTATCATCATTGGCCCTACATTATTGTCAGTCTGCCTTGCTATACTATTGGGCCATGATCACTCGGGAGGTGTCACATCCCTAGCTTCTGGCATTGCTCTAGCCTAGCTTCATGTGTGCATCATGTCTATATTTTTGAAACTTGAATTGAGGAATATTGGAAGCCTCAAAACCCTAAATAAAAGAGGGGCAAAAACCCTAGAAATCTCATTCATTGCTCCAAAAGGCTCTTCTTAAATGTTTGATAATTTTTGATAAGGGTTCTGGTCCCAACCAAAATATTGAACATTTTTAAGGATTTATTTTTGGGACTTTGAATTTAAATCATTAGCTATTTGAATTTGAATTATATTCATATAATTAGAATATAATTTCAAATACCCCTGAAATATTTTATGAGCTTTTGGAAAAGTCCATCTAGCCAAATAAAATTATTCAGAGGAGTTTTTGGCATTGTTTGAATTTGTTTAAAATTCAAAACAGTGGCAAAACGAAATTAAATAAAACAAAACAGAAGAAAAAAATAAAAGAGAGAGAGAGAAGGACTTACCTGGCCTCACCCGTGCAGCCCACCAGAACCGGCCCAGCCCGCCACCGCTACTCCCCCCCTGTCGTCTTCCTCTTGCCAGTGGGAGCAGCTGCGTGCTCGCACGCGCGCGGCCGAGGAGGCCACCTCCTCCCTGCCTAGCTGCCTCCTCCTTCCCTGGTCCCTCCCGCGACGCCACGCAGCCCCGACCCCCTCTCACTTCTCCCTCGCTCTCTGGACCTCCCTCCCCCTCGCTCCTCTGTTTCCCCTCCCGCGACCGAACGGAGCCGCCGCCACCGACGAGAGCCACCGTGGCTACCGGCCACCCCACAGCTCATCGACGCCCCAGGAAGCTCCGCCGGTCCTCCCTCTACCTCCTCAATGAGCCACGAGGCCCCGGACGTGCCACAACACCGCCCTCGATGCCTTCTTCAACCTCGGGACCGCCGGCCATCTTCGTCAAATTCGCCGGCTCCGGACCGTCCCCGACCTCGCCGAGCGTCCCCTCGTCATCGCCGTGAGTCACTGACCCTCTCCCCTAACTCAGCATGCTCCCCTCCGTGCCGTAGCGCCGTTCCCCACGAGCACCGAAGCCACCGTCCGCCATTGCTGCTGCACGCATAGCCTCCGTGCTCCCCTGGCCTCACTGAGCTGCTCTTAGTGCTCCCCATGTCTAGCAGGTGCTGCCCAGCCTCTCCATTTGCTCACTGATGCACCGTAGCGACGCGCCCGAGCACCACCGAACACCATCGCCGCCAAAGCTCGTCGCCGGCATGAGTTCCGGCGACCCCACGACCTCCCACTCGGTCCTCTGGATGCGCGGGAGCAAGGGCCATCCCCTGGTGCCCTCAGCGCGCCAAACTGACGCCTCTAGCGCAAGTCCGGCGTGCCCCGCCGTGTTCTGTGGTCGCCGTCGGCTGGTCTCCGGCGTGCTGACGTGGCGTCGTCGTTAGGGGCTAATGACCCTGCTAACTAACCCTGTGACACTGACAGCGGGCCCCGTAGCGGGTCAAAGCCCGAGTCAACGCGGGATTAGCCCCTGTGTCACTGACGTGTGGACCCCACACGTCAGGTTTGACCCGAGCCGGCCCCTGTTGACTTGCCGACGTCATGCCAACGTCATGCTGACGCAGTAATGTTTTCTGGATTTAATTTAATTCTGAAATTCCAGAAAATGAATATAAACTTCTAAAATTCATAGAAAATTAACCGTAACTCCAAATTAAATAATTTATATATGAAAAATTATCAGAAAAATTCAAGGAATCCATCTGTACCATTTTCATGCATGTTAGAACAACTTATAGCTGCTGTTTAGCACAAATCAAATAAAGGGCATTTAAATAATCACATATGGAGTTTGAATTTGAATCTTGTATTCAAACCAACTTCATTTAACTTGTTGCTAGATGCATTAGCCCAAAACACATTCATTTTGCCATGTCATGATCATGCATCATATTGTGCATTGCATTGATTGTGTTTCCTTCTGTGTTGCCGGTATTTGTCCCCTCTCGATAGACGTGATACCGATGATGTGATCGTTGACACTGATGAAGACTCAATGCTATCTTCAAAAGTGCCAGGCAAGCAAAACCCCCTTGTTCATTCCGATACAATCCTACTCTCTCGCTCCTGCTCTCTTTTACTGCATTAGGACAACACCGATTCATCTGTTACTTGCTGCGGTAGCTGAACCCCTTTATCCTTTGCATGACCTGTCATTGCCACAGTAAATAGATGAAACCCACTAGCATGAGTAGGAGTTGTTTGAGCCCTGTTGTGCCTACTCATTCATGCTTGTTTGTCATGCCTGCTACTGCTTAGAGTTGAGTCAGGTCTGATTCATCGGGGATGAATCAGGGGTGTGTGAACATGTCCTACGGTGTGTGAGCTAAGCGTATGAACACGATTTGGTAAAGGTAGCGGTGAGAGGCCATGTAGGAGTACATGGTGGGTTGTCTCATTGCAGCCGTCCTCAGGAACTGAGTTCTGTGTTTGTGATCCATGATTCAGCTACTACCACGCATTGGGCCCGAAACCAATGGACCCTCTCGGCTTCTTGATCACCCTTGTCCTCTGTCCAGGAGTTGCAAGTAGTTTCTGGTGTTTGTAGTATGCTGGAGGCCGTGGGCAGCGCTGACCGTAGGGGTGGGCTGTGATGCGGTAGGCACGTGGCACGGTGTACCGGGCGCCCGTTTGGTGTCTCGGGAACCCTGTTCACATCGTTTGGGGCTGTGAGCGAAACTCCGGCCGGATCTCCTCATGGATGGAACCCGAATAGGCGATAAACCTGGACTAGAGACTTGAGTGTTTAGGTAGGCCGTGGCCGACACCCACGTTGGGCTTCCGCTTGAAGGTTGCCGAGTACATGTCGTGTAAACGGCGGTAAGTGGTGAGAGCGTGTGTGAAGAAGTACACCCCTGCAGGGTTAACCTAATCTATTCGAATAGCCGTGTCCACGGAAAAGGACTTCTGGGTTGCTTATATCAGTTCATAGACAAGTGAAAGTGGATACTCTAAAATACGCAAGATAAGCGTGAGTGCTATGGATGGCGTTCTCGTAGGGAGACGGGAGTGGATCCATAGTGGTGTATTGATATGGTGAATATGTGGACTCGTGTGCGCCACCTCAAAAAAGTTACTCGCAGTCGTAGTTCAGGATAGCCACCGAGTCAAAGCTGGCTTGCTGCAGTTAAACCCCACCACCCCTTTGTTGATAATGATGCATATGTAGATAGTTCTGATGTAAGTCTTTGTTGGGGAACGTAGCAGAAATTCAAAAATTTTCCTACGTAACACCAAGATCTATCTATGGAGAGACCAGCAACGAGTAGAAAGGAGAGGAGAGTTTGCATCTACATACCCTTGTAGATCGCTAAGCGGAAGCGTTCAAGTGAACGGGGTTGATGGAGTCGTACTCGTCGTGATTCAGATCACCGATGATCAAGTGCCGAACGGACGGCACCTCCGCGTTCAACACACGTACAGCCCGGTGACGTCTCCCACGCCTTGATCCAGCAAGGAGAGAGGGAGAGGTTGAGGAAGACTCCATCCAACAGCAGCACAACGGCGTGGTGGTGGTGGAGGAGCGTGGCAATCCTGCAGGGCTTCGCCGAGCACCTACGGGAGAGGAGATGTGTCACGGGAGGGAGAGGGAGGCAACCAAAGGCCTTAGGTATGATTGCTCCTCCTTTTCCCCACTATATATAGGGCCAAGGGAGAGGGGAGGGCGCAGCCTTGCCCCCTCCTCCAAGGAAGGGGTGCGGCTAAGGATGGGGAGGAGTCCATCCTCCCCAAGGCACCTCGGAGGTGCCTTCCCCCTTTAGGACTCTCCCCTTTTTTTCCTTCTCTTGGCGCATGGGCCTCTTGGGGCTGGTGCCCTTGGCCCATGTAGGCCAAGGCGCACCCCCTACATCCCATGTGGCCCCCCGGGGCAGGTGGCCCCACCCGGTGGGCCCCCGGGACCCTTCCGGTGGTCCCGGTACAATACCGATGACCCCGAAACTTGTCCCGATGGCTGAAACAGGACTTCCTATATATAAATCTTTACCTCCGGACCATTCCGGAACTCCTCGTGACGTCCGGGATCTCATCCGGGACTCCGAACAACATTCGGTAACCACATACAAGCTTCCTTTATAACCCTAGCGTCATCGAACCTTAAGTGTGTAGACCCTACGGGTTCGGGAGACATGCAGACATGACCGAGACGTTCTCCGGTCAATAACCAACAGCGGGATCTGGATACCCATGTTGGCTCCCACATGTTCCACGATGATCTCATCGGATGAACCACGATGTCAAGGACTTAATCAATCCCGTATACAATTCCCTTTGTCTAGCGGTATGGTACTTGCCCGAGATTCGATCGTCGGTATACCGATACCTTGTTCAATCTCGTTACCGGCAAGTCTCTTTACTCGTTCCGTAACACATCATCCCGTGATCAACCCCTTGGTCACATTGTGCACATTATGATGATGTCCTACCGAGTGGGCCCAGAGATACCTCTCCGTTTTCACGGAGTGACAAATCCCAGTCTCGATCCGCATAAAACAATAGATACTTTCGGAGATACCTGTAGTGCACCTTTATAGTCACCCAGTTACGTTGTGATGTTTGATACACCCAAAGCACTCCTACGGTATCCAGGAGTTACACGATCTCATGGTCAAAGGAAGAGATACTTGACATTGGCAAAGCTCTAGCAAATGAACTACACGATCTTTTGTGCTAGTCTTAGGATTGGGTCTTGTCCATCACATCATTCTCCTAATGATGTGATCCCGTTATCAACGACATCCAATGTCCATAGCCAGGAAACCATGACTATCTGTTGATCACAACGAGCTAGTCAACTAGAGGCTCACTAGGGACATATTGTGGTCTATGTATTCACACGTGTATTACGATTTCCGGATAATACAGTTATAGCATGAATAAAAGACAATTATCATGAACAAGGAAATATAATAATAATACTTTTATTATTGCCTCTAGGGCATATTTCCAACAGTCTCCCACTTGCACTAGAGTCAATAATCTAGTTCACATCGCCATGTGATTAACACTCACAGGTCACATCGCCATGTGACTAATACCCAAGAGTTTACTAGAGTCAGTAGTCTAGTTCACATCACTATGTGATTAACACTCAATGAGTTTTATGTTTGATCATGTTGCTTGTGAGAGAGGTTTTAGTCAACGGGTCTGAACCTTTCAGATCCATGTGTGCTTTACAAATCTCTATGTCATCTCCTAGATGCAGCTACCACGCTCTATTTGGAGCTATTCCAAACAACTGTTCTACTTGGAGCTATCCTAAATTATTGCTCCATTATATGTATCCGGTCTCTCTACTCAGAGCTATCCGGATAGGTGTCAAGCTTGCATCATCGTAACTTTTACGACGAACTCTTTTACCACCTCCATAATCGAGAAAATTCCTTAGTCCACTAGTTACTAAGGATAACTTTGACCGCTGTCCTGTGAGCCATTCTTGGATCACTCTTGTACCCCTTGACTGACTCATGGCAAGGCACACTTCAGGTGCGGTACACAGCATAGCACACTGAGGAGCCTACGTCTTAAGCATAGGGGACGACCTTCGTCCTTTCTCTCTATTCTGCCGTGGTCGAGCTTTAAGTCTTAACTTCGTACCTTACAACTCAGGCAAGAACTCCTTCTTTGACTGGTCCATCTTGAACACCTTCAAGATCATGTCAAGGTATGTGCTCATTTGAAAGTATTATTAAGCATTTTGATCTATCCTTATAGATCTTGATGCTCAATGTTCAAGTAGCTTAATCCAGGTTTTCTATTGAAAAACACCTTTCAAATAACCCTATATGCTTTCTAGAAATTCTACATCATTTCTGATCAACATATACTCATCAGAAATTCTATAGTGCTCCCACTCACTTCTTTGGAAATACAAGTTTCTCATAAACTTTGTACAAACCCAAAATCTTTGATCATCATCAAAGCATTCATTCCAACTCCGAGATGCTCACTCCAGTCCTTAAAAGGATCGCTGGAGTTAGCATACCTTTTAGCATCCTTAGGATCGACAAAACTTTTCTGATTGTATTGCATACAACCTTTCCTTACGAAAACTAGTAAGGAAACTTGTCTTGACATCCATCTGCCAGATTTCATAAATGCAGCTAATGCTAACATGATTCCGACGGACTTTAAGCATCGCTACGGATGAGAAAAACTCATCGTAGTCAACTCCTTGAACTTGTGAAAAACTTTTCGCCACAAGTCGAGCTTCATGGATGGTGACATTACCATCCGCATCTGTCTTCTTCTTAAAAGATCCATTTATCTCAATGGCTTGCCGATCATCGGGCAAGTCCACCAAAGTCCATGCTTTGTTCTGATATATGGATACTATCTCGGATTTCATGGCTTCTAACCATTTGTCGGAATTCGGGCCCACCATCGCTTCTCCATAGCTCGTAGGTTCATTGTTGTCCAGCAACATGACTTCCAAGACAGGATCACCTTACCACTCCGAAGTAGTACGTGTCCTTGTCGTCCTACGAGGTTTGGTAGTGACTTGATCCGAAGTTTCATGATCAATATCATAAGCTTCCACTTCAATTGGTGTAGGTGCCACAGGAACAACTTCCTGTGCCCTGTCACACACTAGTTGAAGAGACGGTTCAATAACCTCATCAAGTCTCCACCATCCTCCCACTCAACTCTTTTGAGAGAAACCTTTCCTCGAGAAAGGACCCGATTCAAGAAACAATCCATATTGCTTTCGGATCTGAATTAGGAGGTATACCCAACTGTTTTGGGTTTCCTATGAAGATGCATTTTATCCGCTTTGGGTTCGAGCTTAATCCTGAAACCTTTTTCACATAAGCGTCGCAGCCCCAAACCTTTAAGAAACGACAACTTAGGTTTCTCTAAACCATAATTCATACGGTGTCATCTCATCGGAATTACGTGGTGCCCTATTTAAAGTGAATGTGGTTGTCTCTAATGCCTAACCCATGAACAATAGTGGTAATTCGATAAGAGACATCATGGTACGCACCATATCCAATAGGGTGCAACTATGATGTTCAGACACACCATCACACTATGGTGTTCCAGGCGGTATTAATTGCGAAACAATTTCCACAATGTCTTAATTGTGTGCCAAAACTCGTAACTCAGGTATTTATCTCTATGATCATATCATAGACATTATATCCTCTTGTCACAATGATCTTCTACTTCACTCTGAAATTACTTGAACCATTCAATAATTCAGACTTGTGTTTCATCAAGTAAATATTCTCAACATCTACTCGAATCATCTGTGAAGTAAGAACATAACGATATTCACTGCATGCCTCAGCACTCATTGGACTGCACACATCAAAATGTGTTGCTTCCAACAAGTTGCTATCTTGTTCCATTTTACTGAAACCGAGGCTTTTCAGTCATCTTGCCTATGTGGTATGCTTTGCATATCTCAAGTGATCCAAGATCAAGTGAGTCCAAACGATCCATTTGCATGGAGTTTCTTCATGCATATACACCAATAGACATGGTTCGCATGTCTCAAACTTTTCAAAAATGAGTGAGTCCAAAGATCCATCAACATGGAGCTTCTTCATGCGTTTTATACCATTATGACTTACATGGCAGTGCCACAAGTAAGTGGTACTATCATTACTATCTTATATCTTTTGGCATGAAAATGTGTATCACTACGATCGAGATTCAATAAACCATTTATTTAGGTGCAAGACCATCGAAGGTATTATTCAAATAAATAGAGTAACCATTATTCCCCTTAAATGAGTAACCGTATTGCGATAGACATAATCCAATCATGTCCATGCTCAACGCAAACACCAATCTCGGTGGTAGAGGGAGCATGCGATGCTTGATCACATCAACCTTGGAAACACTTCCAACACATATCGTCAGCTCACCTTTAGCTAGTCCCCGTTTTATGCCGTAGCTTTTATTTCGAGTTACTAACACTTAGCAACCGAACCGGTATCTTATACCCTGGTGCTACTAGGAGTACTAGCAAAGTACACATTAACACAATGTATATCGAATATACTTCTATCGACCTTGCCAGCCTTCTTATCTACCAAGTATCTAGGGTAATTCTGCTCTAGTGGTTGTTCCCCTTATTACAGAAGCACTTAGTCTTGGGTTTGGGTTTTACCTTGGGTTTCTTCACTAGAGCAGCAGCTGATTTGCCGTTTCATGAAGTATCCCTTCTTGCCCTTGCCCTTCTTGAAACTAGTGGTTTCACCAACCATCAACAATTGATGCTCCTTCTTGATTTCTACTTTCGCGGTGTCAAACATCGCGAATACCTCAAGGATCATCATATCTATCCCTGATATGTTATAGTTCATCACGAAGCTCTAACAGCTTGGTGGCAATGACTTTGGAGGAACTATCACTATTTCATCTGGAAGATCAACTCCCACTTGATTCAAGTGATTGTTGCACTCAGACAATCTGAGCACAAGCTCAACAATTGAGCTTCTCTCCTTAGTTTGCAGGCTAAGATAATCGTCGGAGGTCTTATACCTCTTGACATGGGCACGAGCCTGAAATCCCAATTTCAGCCCTCGAAACATCTCATATGTTCCGCGATGTTTCGAAAACGTCTTTGGTGCCTCTACTTAAACCATTTAACTGAACTATCACGTAGTTATCAAAACGTGTATGTCCGATGTTCGCAACATCCACAAACGACGTTTGGGGTTCAGCACACTAAGCGGTGCATTAAGGACATAAGCTTTCTACTGTCCGCATAATTGCTACTTTCAACTTTCAACTATATTTTCTCTAGGAACATATCTAAAACAGTAGAACTATAGCGTGAGCTACGACATAATTTGCAAAAGGTCTTTTGACTATGTTCAGGATAATTAAGTTCATCTTATGAACTCCCACTTAGATAGACATCCCTCTAGTCATCTAAGTGATTACATGATCCGAGTCAACTAGCCCGTGTCCGATCATCACGTGAGACGGACTAGTTAACGTCGGTGAACATCTTCATGTTGATCGTATCTGCTATACGACTCATGCTCGACCTTTCGGTCTCCGTGTTCCGAGGCCATGTCTGTACATGCTAGGCTCGTCAAGTTAACCCTAAGTGTTTTTGCTGTGTAAAACTGTCTTACACCCGTTGTATGTGAACGTAAGAATCCATCACACCCGATCATCACGTGGTGCTTAGAAGCGACGAACTGTAGCAACGGTGCACAGTTAGGGGAGAACACTTCTTGAAATTTTGTAAGGGATCATCTTATTTACTACCGTCGTCCTAAGTAAACAAGATGCATAAACATGATAAACATCACATGCAATCAAATAGTGACATGATATGGCCAATATCATTTGCTCCTTTTGATCTTCATCTTCGGGGCTCCATGATCATCATCGTCACCGGCATGACACCATGATCTCCATCATCATGATCTCCATCATCGTGTCTTCATGAAGTTGTCATGCCAACGACTACTTCTACTTCTATGGCTAACGCGTTTAGCAATAAAGTAAAGTAAGTTACATGGCGTTCTTCAATGACATGCAGGTCATACAAAAAATAAAGACAACTCCTATGGCTCCTGCCGGTTGTCATACTCATCGACATGCAAGTCGTGAATCCTATTACAAGAACATGATCAATCTCATACATCACATATCATTCATCACATTCTTCTTGGCCATATCACATCACATAGCATACCCTGCAAAAACAAGTTAGACGTCCTCTAATTGTTGTTGCATGTTTTACGTGGCTGCTATGGGTTTCTAGCAAGAACGTTTCTTACCTACGCAATACCACAACGTGATATGCCAATTGCTATTTACCCTTCATAAGGACCCTTTTCATCGAATCCGTTCCGACTAAAGTGGGAGAGACTGGCACCCGCTAGCCACCTTATGCACCAAGTGCATGTCAATCGGTGGAACCTGTCTCACGTAAGAGTACGTGTAAGGTCGGTCCGGGCCGCTTCATCCCACAATACCGTCGAAACAAGATTGGACTAGTAACGGTAAGCATATTGAACAACATCAACGCCCACAACTACTTTGTGTTCTACTCGTGCAAAGAATCTACGCAATAAACCTGGCTCTGATGCCACTGTTGGGGAACGTAGCAGAAATTCAAAAAATTTCCTACGTAACACCAAGATCTATCTATGGAGAGACCAGCAACGAGTAGAAAGGAGAGGAGATTTTGCATCTACATACCCTTGTAGATCGCTAAGTGGAAGCGTTCAAGTGAACGGGGTTGATGGAGTCGTACTCGTCGTGATTCAGATCACCGATGATCAAGTGCCGAACGGACGGCACCTCCGCGTTCAACACACGTACAGCCCGGTGACGTCTCCCACGCCTTGATCCAGCAAGGAGAGAGGGAGAGGTTGAGGAAGACTCCATCCAACAGCAGCACAACGGCGTGGTGGTGGTGGAGGAGCGTGGCAATCCTGCAGGGCTTCGCCGAGCACCTACGGGAGAGGAGATGTGTCACGGGAGGGAGAGGGAGGCAACCAAAGGCCTTAGGTATGATTGCTCCTCCTTTTCCCCACTATATATAGGGCCAAGGGAGAGGGGAGGGCGCAGCCTTGCCCCCTCCTCCAAGGAAGGGGTGCGGCTAAGGATGGGGAGGAGTCCATCCTCCCCAAGGCACCTCGGAGGTGCCTTCCCCCTTTAGGACTCTCCCTTTTTTTTTCCTTCTCTTGGCGCATGGGCCTCTTGGGGCTGGTGCCCTTGGCCCATGTAGGCCAAGGCGCACCCGCTACAGCCCATGTGGCCCCCTGGGGCAGGTGGCCCCACCCGGTGGGCCCCCGGGACCCTTCCGGTGGTCCCGGTACAATACCGATGACCCCGAAACTTGTCCCGATGGCCGAAACAGGACTTCCTATATATAAATCTTTACCTCCGGACCATTCCGGAACTCCTCGTGACGTCCGGGATCTCATCCGGGACTCCGAACAACATTCGGTAACCACATACAAGCTTCCTTTATAACCCTAGCGTCATCGAACCTTAAGTGTGTAGACCCTACGGGTTCGGGAGACATGCAGACATGACCGAGACGTTCTCCGGTCAATAACCAACAGCGGGATCTGGATACCCATGTTGGCTCCCACATGTTCCACGATGATCTCATCGGATGAACCACGATGTCAAGGACTTAATCAATCCCGTATACAATTCCCTTTGTCTAGCGGTATGGTACTTGCCCGAGATTCGATCGTCGGTATACCGATACCTTGTTCAATCTCGTTACCGGCAAGTCTCTTTACTCGTTCCGTAACACATCATCCCGTGATCAACCCCTTGGTCACATTGTGCACATTATGATGATGTCCTACCGAGTGGGCCCAGAGATACCTCTCCGTTTTCACGGAGTGACAAATCCCAGTCTCGATCCGCATAAAACAATAGATACTTTCGGAGATACCTGTAGTGCACCTTTATAGTCACCCAGTTACGTTGTGATGTTTGATACACCCAAAGCACTCCTACGGTATCCAGGAGTTACACGATCTCATGGTCAAAGGAAGAGATACTTGACATTGGCAAAGCTCTAGCAAATGAACTACACGATCTTTTGTGCTAGTCTTAGGATTGGGTCTTGTCCATCACATCATTCTCCTAATGATGTGATCCCGTTATCAACGACATCCAATGTCCATAGCCAGGAAACCATGACTATCTGTTGATCACAACGAGCTAGTCAACTAGAGGCTCACTAGGGACATATTGTGGTCTATGTATTCACACGTGTATTACGATTTCCGGATAATACAGTTATAGCATGAATAAAAGACAATTATCATGAACAAGGAAATATAATAATAATACTTTTATTATTGCCTCTAGGGCATATTTCCAACAGTCTTGCTGGGTACATTTGTACTCACGTTTGCCTATTTTATGTTTTTGCAGAGGGACTTCGGTCTCGCTAGTAGTTCCATGTGGACTTCGACGTTTAGCTTGATACCTCAGCTACGATCTTGTGCCCTCGGCAGGATCTGATAGATAGTCAGGCTTCTCAGCCTTTTTCATTTATAGATGTCTGTACTCAGACATGATAGCTTCCGCGTGTGCTTTGATTTGTATGCTCTGAATGTTGGGTCATCAGACCCATGTTTGTAATATCTCGCTCCTCGGAGCCTATTGAATAGATTACTTGAGTCATAGAGTCATGTTGTGATGCCATGTTGTATTTGCACATATCGAGCATATTGTGTGTATGTTATTGAAATGCTTGGTATGTGTGGGATCTGACCATCTAGTTGTTTATCTTTAGTAGCCTCTCTTACGGGGAAATGTCTCCTAGTGTTTCCACCGAGCCATGGTAGCTTGCTACTGCTCCGGAACACTTAGGCTGGCCGGCATGTGTCCTTCTTCGTTCCTGTGTCTGTCCCTTCGGGGAAATGTCACGCGGTGAATACCGGAGTCCTGTTAGCCCGCTACAGCCCGGTTCACCGGAGTCCTGCTAGCCTAGTGCTACAGCCTGGATTCACTCGCTGATGACCGACACGTTCGATGCTGGGTCATGGATGCCTGTCCCTGTAAGTCTGTGCCGCTTTGGGTTTACGACTAGCCATGTCAGCCCGGGCTCCTTATCATATGGATGCTAGCGACACTGTCATATACGTGTGCCAAAAGGCGCAAACGGTCCCGGGCAAAGGTAAGGCGACACCCGTGGGAATACCGTGCGTGAGGCCGCAAAGTGATATGAGGTGTTACATGCTAGATCGATGTGGCATTGAGTCGGGGTCCTGACAGCGTTGGTATCAGAGCTTGACTGCCTGTAGGTTTACCAAGCCAAACTGGTCGAAGTTGAGTCTAGAAATTCTTTAGTTATATAAGGGAATTGATTGTGGGATGGAACGTAAGGCTCTTTTTATTCCTTATACCTTATGCCCTTCTGATCTGAGTCATCATCTTCTCTTCTACGGGGATTAAGAACTAGGCTATCTCTTCTATCTATCAGGATCACGTGTACTAATCCGTAGACTTATAGATTGTTGGATTTAAGCTTGAGTTCAGTTTCTTCTACTTCCGTATGTTAATTGTTGATCTCGGAACCTTGATATTGTGCTTCTGAGTGGTTATGCCACCATTTTTGTGATTGTCTCAAATCTTTTTGAGCAATTATAGCCGTTATGCTGTCATCCCAGGTTTCTAAATAGTCCGATGCATTTGCAAATCCCTTCCTTCTGTTTCCGATGTTCCCATGGGCCAGATTAACCACACTAATCGGTGTGTTGAGGTAACTATTGCCTCGACCTTTATGTTGGAATAATTATTATGACCCTAGGTGTCCCAGGGGATCATCTAGTAATTTAGCCATGATTTGTGTTCCCAGTGTGATGATTCTGGCCATCATTCTCGAAAGCATCCCGTGATGCTACTTAGTAATAGGTATTCTATTCCTGGGTTCTTGAACCCGAGATTCACTCTACCTACTTCATGTTGATAGTAATTGCTAGTGCCTTTAGGATATTAGTAACCTTTGCGATAGTCCTTGAAGTCCGTGGTATCTTCTTCTTCCAAATACCATGAACTACTTATGGCAGATGTTTATTGGATCAAAAAAAATCACAATTAGAGTACTCTTGAGGAGTTCTCCATTCATAAATCGTGACTCTGCCAGTTCTACCTTTCTGCATGGGTTATCCGGAAGAAACATGTGGAATTCGTTCGACATGCTAAACCATGCATCCACAACTCAGAAAATCATATGTTCCTTGAGTTGTCTCTCTTTAGTTGCATTCTGACCCTCGTCTATCAATTGATAGTCAAGAGTTTGCTTGCGTTCGTTCATCGATGCCTATGACTCTTGTGGTCCGTCAAGCCATTCTATCGCAGAATGACTAGGAGAAACAAACTCCAGTACCTCTTCCATATCTAGGATTGGGTCAAAGTAGTTGTATTCCGCAGATCAAATGCCAATCTAGCTTTTGGTTCTGCTCTACCTTGGAGTATTACATATTTTATATCGAGATTGTTATAGGAATTGCACACCATCCCATGAACTCTTGGTACAGTGATACTTCTTGCCATCACTATTCATTCCTCGGCCCTCGTGTTGATGCAACCGGAATACCGACAAATGAATTGTGATGTGTGAAATCAATACTGCTAGCAACTCTGTTGCTTGGTAGTTAAAGGATAATAATTTCATTCTTAGTATGTTGGTTTTCGAATCATCCTTCTAAGACTGATCGTGCTACCTAGTCCTTATTTCGGTGCACCCTTCGATTGATGAGTTAGGATCTTGTCAAGTCCTCACTCATTTGATCATATCGTCTTGCCCTCAAAAGCAAGATTGTTCTCGAGCTTAGTAACATACCGGTGGTTCGTGACTTTCCAAATATCTTCTTGGAGGTGTTACCGGGTTGTCACCTGACCGCTATGTTGAGTTCGTGATCAAGTTGGTTTCTTGTGAACCACCTTCTCTCCAAGAATCGGTGTTAGATATCCCTGAGCTAGTTGGTTAAGCTAGACAACAACTTGGAGAGTTGGAAGATAAAAGCTTGTCTGACTTAGTTCGTTCCAAAGGGATATTCTTGTGTAGTGTGTGTTGAAGAAAGATGATATCTTCATCGATTGGTCCTTGTGATCAGTTGCTGGACCTATTGTCTTATCAATCCTTTGATTTGAGTGTGGGCTATCGTCAAATCAAATCAGTACCAACGATGCTCGTAATGTTGTCTTATTCGTGGTTGATCCCTCGAGCATACACCATTATATCTTTTAGGTCTGACCAATGCTATCACTTGTTCACTTAACTATGGAATTCCTTTTAAAAAGAAACCCAGATGAATTGTTGTTGTGCCCATTGACAACATCCTTGTCTTCTCCATAATTTTGCTGAACATTAAGCTAGTGTTGGAAACTTTTGAAAGCATTTGTTCATGCTAGCTCATGAAGCATATGTTTGGATGAAGGTAGTGACTTCCTTTAATTCATGTGCATCTGATGCAAGTTGCCGCCGTGGATTCGAGAAAGTCAATGTTGCTTTCTTTGGAATCATTCCAAATCAGTCATGCACACGTGCGAAGAATGCTGTGGTTTGAAGACTTGCAACCTTCAATCTATATGTATCCCTAGCACACCAAGCCACTGATTGATTTGTTCAAGGAGAAGGAGTTCCTTCATAAGAGCTAATCCGGACTTATGAAAGAACTTCGATACCCTCGTTGATGGTTCCCCCTCCTGAACTCGGTAGTGTTTTATTATAAGACTACCACGTGGTCATGCTTGTCTGGGACAACGTGTTCACATGTTTGTAGCAGAACCAGCTCATGTTTTGGAGCTTGCTATCGTAGTTCATCTCCCGAGAATCCCGCAACGTCATCTCGTCGATTTGTGTTGCAAACTTTCATTTTTCTTCCTAAGACTCGATGAGCCTGGAATATCCTAACACCAACCAGAGCTGAATCTCAGGCAGATATGATGGTTGGAACATTTCCCTAAGAACTATAATATTGGTCTCTCGATAACCGGTAAGGTGGATGTCGTGGCCAACACACCCATCCGGTAGACCTATTATTATAGTATCTTGTTTGAGGAAGTTGGCCACCCCCCCCCTAGGGATTTCGTAGGATTTACTCCCTAGTTGCCCCTATGGATTTTTGTGTTCCCGAAGTCCGACCTTTTACTTGATGTTTTAGATATCAAACCATATCTATGAATGGGTTATACTAGCACATCAAGGAGAACATTAGAAGCGGAGTGCTAAATGTCTCTCGGTCGATCATCCAGATTTTATTTGCTTGGCCTCGCTAAGGTGAAATCTGAGAAAGTGTTATCCTCCTTCGCATCTGCATCGTCCATCGCTATTCATCATGGTAGTATGTTGTGTTGTCAGCACCCTTGACGCGGTTGTTGATAAAACCTTGATGATTGTGGAAATGCTCAAGTTCTTGAGAGCACGCACAAGCGCTACGTCTTATCATCGGCACTAGCTGGGATTGCCCCAGATTTCCTCGGTTATGCTATAACCACTCCAACAGTGAATTCACTCTCTATTGTTGGGTTCTTCCCCAGTTACCAGAATCATTCCCAGCATTTGCATTTTGTTCCCAGCTTGCACCGCCAATGTGCCATTCTACCATGGGTCTCTTCCATTTCCGGTGATAAGCAAAATTCATCCATTACGTTGTCTTCAACAAGGTAATCCACATCATCCAAGTTTGAGTATGCCATTCTACCGAACCCCTCTAAATGATCGATTATGATTTGCCTTAAGCTGGTATAAAGAGTTTCAATGATCTCTGAATCAAAGGTAATTCTTTTGCCACTTAAGGGGAGATATCTACGAGTCACGGTTCCGAAGGTGTCTCATTGTGGTATCATGGCAACTCAACTCCTCACTACGTTGACAACCGATTACCACCTTCTTAAGTGTGGAATTGTTGTCCACCTAGTGAACCTTCGTCATCCGTTTCTTTCCACCCCTCTTGATGTGTATCTCGTGTCTCAACCGGAGAGATGGTCCTATGTCTCATTCCGTGAGTTGTTCGATCTTCAAGAAGATCGACCCTTCTAGAGTCTCCTTCTTCCCTCCATGTCATGTTGGCAGGATTTCTCAAAACAAGACATCAAGACAATGATGGTGAATGAATCAACGTTCAACTGAAGTGCACCCTGGATCGTGAAGATTGTACTAGTTTGCGTTTCCCCTTCATCCTACCCTACGCTTGAATCTCGAGACGAGATTCTTGTTTAGTGGGGGTGAGTTGTCACATCCCTAGCTTCTGGCATTGCTCTAGCCTAGCTTCATGTGTGCATCATGTCTATATTTTTGAAACTTGAATTGAGGAATATTGGAAGCCTCAAAACCCTAAATAAAAGAGGGGCAAAAACCCTAGAAATCTCATTCATTGCTCCAAAAGGCTCTTCTTAAATGTTTGATAATTTTTGATAAGGGTTCTGGTCCCAACCAAAATATTGAACATTTTTAAGGATTTATTTTTGGGACTTTGAATTTAAATCATTAGCTATTTGAATTTGAATTATATTCATATAATTAGAATATAATTTCAAATACCCCTGAAATATTTTATGAGCTTTTGGAAAAGTCCATCTAGCCAAATAAAATTATTCAGAGGAGTTTTTGGCATTGTTTGAATTTGTTTAAAATTCAAAACAGTGGCAAAACGAAATTAAATAAAACAAAACAGAAGAAAAAAATAAAAGAGAGAGAGAGAAGGACTTACCTGGCCTCACCCGTGCAGCCCACCAGAACCGGCCCAGCCCGCCACCGCTACTCCCCCCCCTCTCATCTTCCTCTTGCCAGTGGGAGCAGCTGCGTGCTCGCACGCGCGCGGCCGAGGAGGCCACCTCCTCCCTGCCTGGCTGCCTCCTCCTTCCCTGGTCCCTCCCGCGACACCACGCAGCCCCGACCCCCTCTCACTTCTCCCTCGCTCTCTGGACCTCCCTCCCCCTCGCTCCTCTGTTTCCCCTCCCGCGACCGAACGGAGCCGCCGCCACCGACGAGAGCCACCGTGGCTACCGGCCACCCCACAGCTCACCGACGCCCCAGGAAGCTCCGCCGGTCCTCCCTCTACCTCCTCAACGAGCCACGAGGCCCCGGACGTGCCACAACACCGCCCTCGATGCCTTCTTCAACCTCGGGACCGCCGGCCATCTTCGTCAAATTCGCCGGCTCCGGACCGTCCCCGACCTCGCCGAGCGTCCCCTCGTCATCGCCGTGAGTCACTGACCCTCTCCCCTACCTCAGCATGCTCCCCTCCGTGCCGTAGCGTCGTTCCCCACGAGCACCGAAGCCACCGTCCGCCATTGCTGCTGCACGCATAGCCTCCGTGCTCCCCTGGCCTCACTGAGCTGCTCTTAGTGCTCCCCATGTCTAGCAGGTGCTGCCCAGCCTCTCCATTTGCTCACTGATGCACCGTAGCGACGCGCCCGAGCACCACCGAACACCATCGCCGCCAAAGCTCGTCGCCGGCATGAGTTCCGGCGACCCCACGACCTCCCACTCGGTCCTCTGGATGCGCGGGAGCAAGGGCCATCCCCTGGTGCCCTCAGCGCGCCAAACTGACGCCTCTAGCGCAAGTCCGGCGTGCCCCGCCGTGTTCTGTGGTCGCCATCGGCTGGTCTCCGGCGTGCTGACGTGGCATCGTCGTTAGGGGCTAATGACCCTGCTAACTAACCCTGTGACACTGACAGCGGGCCCCGTAGCGGGTCAAAGCCCGAGTCAACGCGGGATTAGCCCCTGTGTCACTGACGTGTGGACCCCACACGTTAGGTTTGACCTGAGCCGGCCCCTGTTGACTTGCCGACGTCATGCCAACGTCATGCTGACGCAGTAATGTTTTCTGGATTTAATTTAATTCTGAAATTCCAGAAAATGAATATAAACTTCTAAAATTCATAGAAAATTAACCGTAACTCCAAATTAAATAATTTATATATGAAAAATTATCAGAAAAATTCAAGGAATCCATCTGTACAATTTTCATGCATGTTAGAACAACTTATAGCTGCTGTTTAGCACAAATCAAATAAAGGGCATTTAAATAATCACATATGGAGTTTGAATTTGAATCTTGTATTCAAACCAACTTCATTTAACTTGTTGCTAGATGCATTAGCCCAAAACACATTCATTTTGCCATGTCATGATCATGCATCATATTGTGCATTGCATTGATTGTGTTTCCTTCTGTGTTGCCGGTATTTGTCCCCTCTCGATAGACGTGATACCGATGATGTGATCGTTGACACTGATGAAGACTCAATGCTATCTTCAAAAGTGCCAGGCAAGCAAAACCCCCTTGTTCATTCCGATACAATCCTACTCTCTCGCTCCTGCTCTCTTTTACTGCATTAGGACAACACCGATTCATCTGTTACTTGCTGCGGTAGCTGAACCCCTTTATCCTTTGCATGACCTGTCATTGCCACAGTAAATAGATGAAACCCACTAGCATGAGTAGGAGTTGTTTGAGCCCTGTTGTGCCTACTCATTCATGCTTGTTTGTCATGCCTGCTACTGCTTAGAGTTGAGTCAGGTCTGATTCATCGGGGATGAATCAGGGGTGTGTGAACATGTCCTACGGTGTGTGAGCTAAGCGTGTGAACACGATTTGGTAAAGGTAGCGGTGAGAGGCCATGTAGGAGTATATGGTGGGTTGTCTCATTGCAGCCGTCCTCAGGAACTGAGTTCTGTGTTTGTGATCCATGATTCAGCTACTACCACGCATTGGGCCCGAAACCAATGGACCCTCTCGGCTTCTTGATCACCCTTGTCCTCTGTCCAGGAGTTGCAAGTAGTTTCTGGTGTTTGTAGTATGCTGGAGGCCGTGGGCAGCGCTGACCGTAGGGGTGGGCTGTGATGCGGTAGGCACGTGGCACGGTGTACCGGGCGCCCGTTTGGTGTCTCGGGAACCCTGTTCACATCGTTTGGGGCTGTGAGCGAAACTCCGGCCGGATCTCCTCATGGATGGAACCCGAATAGGCGATAAACCTGGACTAGAGACTTGAGTGTTTAGGTAGGCCGTGGCCGACACCCACGTTGGGCTTCCGCTTGAAGGTTGCCGAGTACATGTCGTGTAAACGACGGTAAGTGGTGAGAGCGTGTGTGAAGAAGTACACCCCTGCAGGGTTAACCTAATCTATTCGAATAGCCGTGTCCACGGAAAAGGACTTCTGGGTTGCTTATATCAGTTCATAGACAAGTGAAAGTGGATACTCTAAAATACGCAAGATAAGCGTGAGTGCTATGGATGGCATTCTCGTAGGGAGACGGGAGTGGATCCATAGTGGTGTATTGATATGGTGAATATGTGGACTCGTGTGCGCCACCTCAAAAAAGTTACTCGCAGTCGTAGTTCAGGATAGCCACCGAGTCAAAGCTGGCTTGCTGCAGTTAAACCCCACCACCCCTTTGTTGATAATGATGCATATGTAGATAGTTCTGATGTAAGTCTTGCTGGGTACATTTGTACTCACGTTTGCCTATTTTATGTTTTTGCAGAGAGACTTCGGTCTCGCTAGTAGTTCCATGTGGACTTCGACGTTTAGCTTGATACCTCAGCTACGATCTTGTGCCCTCGGCAGGATCTGATAGATAGTCAGGCTTCTCAGCCTTTTTCATTTATAGATGTATGTACTCAGACATGATAGCTTCCGCGTGTGCTTTGATTTGTATGCTCTGAATGTTGGGTCATGAGACCCATGTTTGTAATATCTCGCTCCTCGGAGCCTATTGAATAGATTACTTGAGTCATAGAGTCATGTTGTGATGCCATGTTGTATTTGCACATATCGAGCATATTGTGTGTATGTTATTGAAATGCTTGGTATGTGTGGGATCTGACCATCTAGTTGTTTATCTTTAGTAGCCTCTCTTACGGGGAAATGTCTCCTAGTGTTTCCACCGAGCCATGGTAGCTTGCTACTGCTCCGGAACACTTAGGCTGGCCGGCATGTGTCCTTCTTCGTTCCTGTGTCTGTCCCTTCGGGGAAATGTCACGCGGTGAATACCGGAGTCCTGTTAGCCCGCTACAGCCCGGTTCACCGGAGTCCTGCTAGCCTAGTGCTACAGCCTGGATTCACTCGCTGATGACCGACACGTTCGATGCTGGGTCATGGATGCCTGTCCCTGTAAGTCTGTGCCGCTTTGGGTTTACGACTAGCCATGTCAGCCCGGGCTCCTTATCATATGGATGCTAGCGACACTGTCATATACGTGTGCCAAAAGGCGCAAACGGTCCCGGGCAAAGGTAAGGCGGCACCCGTGGGAATACCGTGCGTGAGGCCGCAAAGTGATATGAGGTGTTACATGCTAGATCGATGTGGCATTGAGTCGGGGTCCTGACAGGAGGTGATCACGGGTATATACTATACATACATACATACTGTACAGATGGTGACTAAAGTCGGGTCAGCTTGATGAGTACCCGCAAGTGATTCTGATGAGGGGGCTGAAAGGACAGGTGGCTCCATCCCGGTAGAGGTGGGCCTGGGTTCCCGACGGCCCCCGACTGTTACTTTGTGGCGGAGCGACAGGGCAGGTTGAGACCACCTAGGAGATAGGTGGGCCTGGCCCTGTTCGGCGTTCGCGGATACTTCACACGCTTAACGAGATCTTGGTATTTGATCTGAGTCTGGCTACTGGCCTATACGCACTAACCAACTACGCGGGAAAGATATGGGCACTCGACGTCATGGTATCAGCCGAAGCCTTCGTGATGTCAGCGACTGAGCGGCGCGCGCCGGGTTGGACTGCGTTAACGCAACTTCCTTTGTAATGGAGGTTGCTAGGTCTGCTCACCGGCCGCGTACGCAACGTGCATGTGTGCAATGGGCGATGGGCCCAGACCCCTGCGCGCATAGGATTTAGACCGGCGTGCTGACCTCTCTATTGTGCCTAGGTGGGGCTGCGACGTGTTGATCTTCTGAGGCTAGGCATGACCCAGGAAAGTGTGTCCGGCCAAATGGGATCGAGCATGTTGGGTTATGTGGTGCACCCCTGCAGGGAAGTTAATCTATTCGAATAGCCGTGATCTTCGGTAACAGGACGACTTGGAGTTGTACCTTGACCTTATGACAACTAGAACCGGATACTTAATAAAACACACCCTTCCAAGTGCCAGATACAACCCGGTGATCGCTCTCTAACAGGGCAACGAGGAGAGGATCGCCGGGTAGGGTTATGCTATGCGATGCTACTTGGAGGACTTCAATCTACTCTCTTCTACATGTTGCAAGACGGAGGCTGCCAGAAGCGTAGTCTTTGATAGGACTAGCTATCCCCCACTTATTCTGGCATTCTGCAGTTCAGTCCACTGATATGGCCTCCTTACACATATACCCATGCATATGTAGTGTAGTTCCTTGCTTGCGAGTACTTTGGATGAGTACTCACGGTTGCTTTCTCCCCCCTTTTTCCCCTTTCCTTTCTTTCTGGTTGTCGCAACCAGATGCTGGAGTCCAGGATCTAGACGCCACCATCGACGACGACTCCTACTACACTGGAGGAGCCTACTACTACGTGCAGCCCGCTGACGACGACCAGGAGTAGTTTAGGAGGATCCCAGGTAGGAGGCCTGCGCCTCTTTCGATCTGTATCCCAGTTTGTGCTAGCCTTCTTAAGGCAACTTGTTTAACTTATGTCTGTACTCAGATATTGTTGTTGCCGCTGACTCGTCTATGATCGAGCACTTGTATTCGAGCCCTCGAGGCCCCTGGCTTGTAATATGATGCTTGTATGACTTATTTTATTTTTAGAGTTGTGTTGTGATATCTTCCTGTGAGTCCCTGATCTTGATCGTACACGTTTGCGTGTATGATTAGTGTACGATTGAATCGGGGGCGTCACAAGTTGGTATCAGAGCCGACTGCCTGTAGAAATCCCCCTTCCACACTCCTTGGCCGAAGTCGAGTCTAGACATTACAAAATTGTTTTACTAACATGGCTGTGCGGCCCATGGGCCCACGTCGCCATTGGGTGGTATTAGGATCTTTTACTCCTTGATCTTTACTCTGGGACTCTGATCTCTCTACTATTCGGGTTAAATGAATTTGCTAACTCTGACATTAGGATCTCGTGATCGCATCCACCCGAAGAGCCCCTTATTACCGACGACCGCCTGCTGCACTAGAGGATTTAGAAGATACTCTTTTATGTTCTCTCGAGACTTCGTGCCCGTTACCTTTTCAATTCCCTACCATCAAAATATCCCTATGGATAAATACGTGCACTTGTCATTCCTACTTTTATTCCCAGTTGATCTTGTTATTACAAGATACCCCGAAATTCTCTCTATTGATCCGAAAATATCTTGTGCCTACTGCCTTGCAGTTCTTTGCCACATGAATAGCCCTACAAATAAATTCTCGCACTAACCAAGTATCAGCTCATCCCCAGTCGTTCTAGTGTTTCACAACAATCTTCGAAATGCTATTCGATCCTCCAAAAAAATCCTTAGCAACTTATTGCTCTACAAATACTTGTCTGCTTACATTATGGATGCTCCCATATCACTAGCAATATTCACTAGTATCTTTTGACACCGTCATTTTGATCCTATTGCTTCAACATGTGTGCGAATGCACACAATCATCGATCAGCCCTTCTAAATTATATTTTCGGCTTAGACGTCATTTTGAACATGAGCTGGTTCTCGACCAAACTATTTGTCGTCAATTGTGCCTCTGGTGTATCCAACTTATCCATCCTTGATCAGAGCGTCTGCTTCTGATCCTTTGTTTTGGAAATCATAATTCCTTTGTTATCTAAGCATCGAATTATTCAGATGGTCTATAATATGATGCCCGTGCATTCTTTCTTCCTCTGATTGAGTACCGATACTCACACCAGCTCCGTTGTGGATCGCCCGATCCATTGTTGGATTTCATCCGACACCATCCTTCATATTCAAATAACCTTGTAAGTCTTTCCACGGATATATAAAGCCTTGGGTAAATTGTATCCTCTGTTTTCTCAACCATGCCCTGTTTTCGAGCTGGTGGTATTTACTATTGAAGCTTGTGGTATATGTTTCCATGATACCCTGATGGGTTGAACCTATGCCTTCCTTAATCTGTGTGAACTTGACAGTTTTCACGGGTCATACTCCTCTGGTAATTCACCAGGTAGGTTTTGACATTGAAATCATTTTTATCTAGAGCAGTGAATGAAAGGATATGCATTGAAGAAGTGGGAGTCGACCTTGAACTTTGTGGTCATGCCCTTGGACACGATGTAGATCTTATCATTAAAGCTTCTCTTAAATTAATTATTCCCTTGGTATAAGTTCTTATATTTGGGATCTGGCATTTTGCAATCGTTGTTCCGGCCATGTTCTCCTTTAAATACCATTTCTCGGACAAGTTGAAGTACTTGTCTTCTGCAGATCTTTGAACCTGCCCAACCTTTACTTTGATCTACCATCGAGTATTACACTCTGGTATCTCGAAAATATCATGGAACTGCATAACTTTTTATGGGTTCTTCATCAACTGTCATTTCTCACCGATTCCAATTTTCCTAGGTTCTGGGTTGTCATCAACCGAGAACATCGATATGTGGACCGAGTCTGCACTACGGTTCAATAACTCTAAGTAATCTTTGTTGCTTGTGAGTTTATTAATCCTTCAAGTCATTCCTAGCCTGGTCAGCTATATCATTATCACGCTAAATTTTAACTGTGCTACCTGCTCTTTATTCCCGGAGCACAATTTTTGACGATGAGCTCAACTTATGTCGACCTTACTCGTCATAGCATTTCGCCTTGAATAGCAATCTTGATTTCGAGTTTGTGTCGTATCTGTGGCTCCAATAATCATTTGTTGCATCAGTCCTTTTGCTTGATGCAGTCGCTGATCAATTGCTTCTTCGTGGGTCCTCTTGACAACAAATTGTCGTGATCATCATCGACATTTTGACTCCTTCCAGGATATCAATGGAATTCTTGATGATAAGTGCCATCCTCGTTCCGTGGTAATTTGAGTTACCATCAACAACATCCTTACCTTCCTTTCATCACAAACTTGTTCATGTCATGGATGCCACTTGCTATCCAGCTCGTATTATGATCTACCCTGAAGTATTACTGCCTTTTTTGTCAAGGATGTTGTGAGAATTTCACCACCTCTTGAGAATTCTTGATATAAGTGATACTTCACCCTCACCATTCTTTCTTGGTCCTCGTGTCGATTCCAACCGGGGTACCAACAAGTGAACGGTGCTGTTTGGATTCTGCACTTCTAGCAACCCTATTGCTTTGAAGTTAATGGTCGGCCATTCATTCTTGGACTATTGATTATTGAATCATCATTCTGACATTGGTCATGCAACCCAACCCATATTTCGGGCGCACCTTTCAACCAATGTTTAATTGTGTATGTCTTGCTCGGGCATACTTCCTTGTATCATTTGATCTGACAAATGTTATCTCCTTATCCACATAATTGTGGAGATCCATCTTTTTGGATACCTCGTTGAATAAATCACTGAGTCCATCAGCCACCTCCTCATCCTCTTCTTGATTTAATGATGAACCCTTGTTTCGGAACTCGCTTCCATAGTTCTTTTCCCGAGGATCTTCGATGTCATCTCGTCATTTTGTGTTGCACCTTTTCTTCTCACGCATCCTGGGTCTGAGGTATCCTGTCACCAATCAGATCTGAATCTCAGTCAGATATGATGGTTGGAACATAATTCCAAGAGTTATAACGTTGGTCTTTATATGACCCAGTAAGGTGATGTCATGCCTAGCACACCTGGCCAGAGGACCTATTGTTATGTATCCTTTTTAGCAGGTTTAGCCATTCTTTCATGAGGAAAATTGTAAGACTTGTTATATAAGTTGTTCCTGATGGATCCTTTGTGTATCCAAAGTCTGATCTTTACCCATTGACCATGTTAATGCTATCTCGAAGCATGTTTGTCATACTCCGTTCATCAACCAGAACATTGGAAGCGTAATGCTAAATGTTTCTTGATCAACTATCCAAACACCACTGTATGGGTAATGTCATGAAATTTCTCTCCCTTTACCCTAAGAGTTTTCTACATTATATCCTGTCATTGATATTGTGCCCTGCTTGTCCTTGGGAAGGATATACCCCTGAAATATGTGTTTAAACACATTTTCCTTTCCATTGTTCTGTTTAATCTGGAAATCACATTTTCCTTTCTGTGGTTTTGTTTGTGTCAGGACCCCGACTCGATGTCACATCGATCTAGCTGGTAACACCTCATATCACTTTGCGGCCTCACGCACGGTATCCCCACGGGTGTCTTCTTACCTTTTCCCGGGACCGTTTGCGCCTTTTGGCTCACGTATATGATAGTGTCGCTAGCATCCATATGATAAAGAGCCCGGGCTGACATGACTAGTCGTAAACCCAAAGTGGCACAGACTTACAGGGACAGGCATCCATGACCCAGCTTCGAACGTGTCGGTCATCAGCAAGTGGGTCCGGGCTGTAGCACTGGGCTAGCAGGACTCCGGTAAACCGGGCTGTAGCGGGCTAACAGGACTCCGGTACTCAAAGCGTGACATTTCCCCGAAGGGACAGACACAGGAACGAAGAAGGACACATGCCGGCCAGCCTAAGTGTTCCAGAGCAGTAGCAAGCTACCATGGCTCAGCGGTAACACTAGGAGACATTTCCCGGTAAGAGAGGCTACTAAAGATAAACAACTAGATAGTCAGATCCCACACATACCAAGCATTACAACCATACACACAATATGCTCGATATGTGCAAATACAACGAAGCATCACAACATGACTCTACGACACAAGTACTTTATTTAAGGCTCAGGGAGCCATACATATCATACACAAAGGTACGGGTCTCACGACCCAACATACAAGTCATACAGTCATACAAGCCAACAGCGGAAGTACTTTGTCTGGGTACAGACAACTAGTAAAATAAAAGAGGCTTGGAAGCCTAGCTATACTACGTGGTCCATCACAAGCTCAGGGTCACCACCTGGGTCTTTAGCCTACTCGTTGATGTCAACGTCTACATAGAACCCATCAGAAGGGGTTGCAGCGTCTTCTGTAAAAAAATGTAAATTATAGCAACATGAGTACAAAGGTACTCAGCAAGACTTACATCAGATCCTACATACATGCTTAGTATCAAGAAGGGTTGGTGGAGTTATTGCAGCAAGCCAGCTTTGACTCTTGGCTAGGCTATCCTACGATACTCCAACTTGAAATAGTTTTGCGCACACGAGTCCACTATTCACCACTTCAATACACTACCGAGGATCCACCTCCGTCTTCCTACGGAAGAGCCATCCTCGGCACTCACACTTATCTTGAGGCTTTTAATAGTATCCATTTACTTGTCTATGAACTGTATAGGCAACCAAGTAGTCCTTTACCGCGGACGCGGCTATTCGAATAGATCATGTTAACCCTGCAGGGGTGTACTTCTTCATACATGTTTCCACCACTTAGCGTCTGCACACGACATGTGCTCGGCAGACTTCAAGCGAAAGCCGACGTGGGTGTAGACCACGACCTACCTAAACACTTAAGCCTCTAGTCCAGGTTTATCGCCTATTCAGGTTCCATCCGCAGGGAGTCCGGCCGAGGTTTCCCATACGGCCCCGAATGATGTGAACAGGGTTCCCGAGATACCTAACGGGTATTCGGTACACCGTGCCACGTACCTACCGCATCACAGCCCACCCCTACGGTCAGCGCTGTCCACGGCCTCCAGTAGGCTACAAACACCAGAAACTACTTGCAACTCCTGGACAGAGAGCTAGGGTGAATAAGAAGTCGAGCGGGGTCATATTTCAGGGCCCAATGTATGGTAGTAGCTGATTCTTAAATCACACATACAGATCTCAGTGCTTAAGGTCGGCTTCAATGAAACAACCCACCATGTACTCCTACATGGCCTCTCATCGATACCTTTACCAAATCGTGTTCACCACACCACTCTCATTACCGACATAATCATTTCACTCTAGCCCATCACCCAGATGAACCAGACCTGACACGACTCTAAGCATAGCAGGCATAGCAAGGTAGGAACAACACATACATATGGCTCAATCAACTCCTACACATGCTAGTGGGTTTCATCTAGTTACTGTGGCAATGACAGGTCATGCAGAGGAAATGGGTTCAACTACCGTAGCACCCAGCAGTTTGAATCGCGTTGTCTTAATGCAGTAAAAGAGAGCAGGAGCGAGAACATGGGATGGTATCGATATGATCAAACGGTTGGTTGCTTGCCTGATGGTTCGTTGCACGGATACGGTTCTTCGTTAGGGTAATCACGGTACTCCTCGGGGACAGATCCTGTCGCAAAGGATAACGATACACAGGCATCACCAAACAATGTGCAACAATATGATGCATGCATGAAACATGGCAATATGAGTGTGTTGGGCTAATGCAACTAAAACCAGATGTGTTTGAGCAAGTTTGAATCAAAGATTCAAATTTCAAATTCAAATATGGCCTTTTAAAGTGCTTTTCCTTGTTCTGATTAAAACATCAACTTAACTTGTTTGATCATGCATGAAAATAGTACAGATGGATAGATTGGATTTTTCTGATCATTTTTCATATATAATTTGTCCAATTTGGAGTTACAGAATAAAAGTTATGAATTTTTGAAGTTTAAATAATATTCTGGAATTTCCTGATTTAATTTAAATCCAGAAATTCAATTACTGCGTCAGCCTGACGTCACAGTGACATCAGCAGGTCAACAGGGCTGGCTCGGGTCAAACCTGACGTGTGGGGTCCACACGTCAGTGACACAGGGGCTAATCCCGCGTTGACCCGGGCTGGTTAGCTTTGACTAGGCCCTGGGGCCCACTTGTCAGCGTCAGTAGGTGGTGGGTTAGTGGCTAATTAAATAGGCCACGTCAGCTCGCCGGAGTTCTGGCCGGCGGCGACCATCAGTGCGGCGGCGATAGTGGTTTTGGTCGTTTCGGCCACCAAATGAACCGCGGAGGCCACCGGAGTGAAGCTGAGGACGACCCGCGGCTCTTGGCGGAGTCCGTTGGGGTCGGGGTGGCCGGAGTCGACGCCGGCGACGACTTTGGCGGCCACCGAGGTTCGGTCGTAGGTGAACTTGGTGCTAGAGGGTTCGGTGAGGCTCGTGGAGTGGCTAGCTAGGTGCTGTGGAACGCGGTGAGCAAGATGGACACCATCTTGTGGCCGGAGGATGACCGGGAGCACGTCGGCGACGAGGTCCACGGCGGTGGGTGCGATTGAGCTCCGGGAGGTTGCTACACGGCTCGGGAGCAAGAACGGAAGGAAGGGGAAGATGGCTAAGCTCACAGTGAGTGCGACGGAGTCCTTGGTGCGGCCGGAGATGAACCGGAGCGACGACGGCGTTGAAGGGGATCTCCGGCGACGGTGAGCTCGGGCGAGGTCGGTGCGGTGGTCTCGGGCGTTGCGAGCGCTCGGGGCTCGGCTGCTCGATGAAGTGGACAGCGGCGAAGCTCCTGGACACGGTGAGATGGCGTGGAGACGACGGGGAGCACGGCTACGACGGTGGTGTGGCGATGATGGCGTCGGCCATGGCTGGGGCGTGCGAGGGGGAGGAGCTGGAGAGGAGAGGGGGTGTCTGGGGGGTTCGGGGGAGAGAGGGAGGACGATCCACGTCGTCACCTGGCGAGGGGAGCGGCGAGGCGGCGAGCAGGTGCGTGGCGCACGCCGCGGTCGCCGTCGGGCACCTGCCTGCCTGCCTGGCCGAAGCAGCTCGCTGGAGCGGTGCTGGGCTGGGCCGGCAGGTGGGCTGGCTAGTGGGCTGCGGTGGCGCCAGGTAGGGTTTTCCCCTTTTTTTCTATTTCTGTTTTTATTTAATATATCTGCAACTTTGTTGAATTAAATAAAATACCTAGACAACTCCAAAAATCACCAAACTACTCCTGGTCCATAGTTGGATTATTTCCAACATGAAACATTTTAGTTTGGAGATATTTGAGCATTTAAATATTTTGTATAATTTTAAATGCCCAAATTCAAATAGTTATGATTTAATTCAAAAACCCTAGGATGGCCTAGGAAAATGTGCATCACTTTTGCAGAGGTTCTGAACCAAGACAAAAAATGATGGGCATTTTAGAAGGGCATTTCAGGTTCATTGAAAATTATTTTAGTAAACCCTAGTTGGTTTCAGAGGGGACTGGGGGTTCTGTCATCCCCATTTCAAGTTTCTGATGAATGAGTAAACATGATGCAACACTCTAATGCATGACTAGCTAGGGTGTGACAACTCACCCCCACTCAAAAGAATCTCGTCCCGAGATTTGGGTTCCTCCGGGAAGAAGGCGGGATACTCGAGTCGAAGACGATCCTCCCTTTCCCAAGTTGCTTCATCCTCAGAATGGTGCGACCATTGAACCTTGAGAAACTTGATATTATGACGTCGCGTGGTACGTTCGGCTTGATCGAGGATACGAATGGGGTACTCTCGATATGTAAGATTATCTTGGAGATCAAGCGTTTCGTGGTCCACTTCACGGATAGGATCCGAGAAGCAACGCCTGAGTTGAGAAACGTGGAAGACATCGTGAACTCTGGAGAGGTGCGGAGGTAGTTCCAACTGGTAGGCAACTTCTCCTCGTTTGGCAAGAACGCGAAAAGGTCCAATGTAACAAGGAGCCAATTTGCCTTTGATACCGAAACGATGGGTTCCCTTCAGAGGGGTGACCCGAAGATAAGCCTTCTCGTCAACCTCGAAAGTTATAGCCTTATGTTTTCGGTCATATTGACTCTTTTGACGGGATTGGGCTGTTTTCAACTTTTCACGAACGATACGAACTTGTTCTTCTGCTTCCTGAATCATATCCGGGCCAAAGAATTGTCTTTCCCCGGTCTCTGACCAGTTAAGGGGTGTTCGACATCGTCGTCCATAGAGAACTTCAAAAGGGGCTTTACCAAGCTAGATTGATAGCTGTTGTTGTAAGCGAATTCGGCAAATGGAAGGCACTTCTCCCAGTCCATTCCGAACGAGATAACAGAGGCTCGAAGCATGTCTTCTAGAATTTGGTTGACGCGTTCCACTTGACCACTTGACTGAGGGTGGAAAGCGGTGCTAAAAGAAAGACGAGTTCCCATAGCATTTTGGAAGCTTTCCCAAAATCGAGAGGTGAAAAGACTTCCTCGATCCGAATTGATTTCCAAAGGAACACCATGGAGGGACACTATCCGGGAGATGTATAAGTCTGCCAGTTGACTAGCGGTTATACTCTCACGAACAGGTAAGAAATGAGCTACTTTAGAAAGACGATCGACCACGACAAAAATAGCATTATTCCCTCTTTTGGTCCTGGGAAAACCGGTAATGAAATCCATACCAATTTTATCCCATTTCCATTCAGGAATAGCTAATGGTTGAAGGGTTCCAGCAGGCCGTTGATGCTCTGCTTTTACACGACGGCAGACGTCGCAATTGGCAATATACTGAGCAATTTCTCTCTTCATCCTAGTCCACCAGAACCTCTGGCGTAGGTCCTGATACATTTTAGTACTACCGGGATGAATAGTGAGAGGAGATTCATGAGCCTCCTTAAGGATCAACTGCCGTAGATGCTGGTTCTTGGGAACCACTAGACGGTTCTCAAAGTACACAACGCCATGATCATTTGTGGAGAAACAACTAGCACCTCCGCTAGCAATGTTCTCTTTGATTTTAGATATTCCCTTATCTCGCTTTTGGGCAGCGATGATTTGATCCGTAAGAGTAGGTTTTGCTACCAAGGTGGAAAGAAAACCTTGAGGAACAATGTGAAGGTTAAGTTTCCGAAATTCATCATGGAGAAGCGGTTGACTTTGTTGTAACATCAGGTTGTTACAATAAGATTTACGACTTAGCGCATCAGCCATGACGTTGGCTTTCCCTGGGGTATAGGTTATTCCTAAGTCGAAGTCAGTGATCAATTCAACCCAACGTCTTTGCCTGAGATTCAGATCCGGTTGGGTGAAGATGTACTTCAGACTTTGGTGATCAGTGAATATTTCGCAACGATTACCGAGGAGGTAATGTCGCCAGGTCTTAAGTGCATAGACTACGGCTGCAAGCTCTAGATCATGAGTAGGATAATTCTCCTCATGTGGGTGCAATTGCCGTGAAGCGTAAGCAATTACGTGTCGATCTTGCATGAGAATGCAACCTAGTCCTTGTCGCGAGGCGTCGCAGTAGATAACGAAGTCCTTGGAGAAGTCTGGCGGTACCAGTACGGGAGCAGAGGTCAGGCGTCTTTTCAGTTCCTGAAAGCTGTGCTCACATTGTGGAGTCCATTCGAACTTCTTATCTTTCTTGAGGAGTTCGGTTAGAGGTTTAGCAACTTTGGAGAAGTTCTCGACAAAACGATGGCAATAGCTCGCTAAGCCCAGAAAACTCCGAACTTGCTTGACCGATTCGGGTGGAGTCCAATCAAGGACGGCTTGAACTCGCTCAGGGTTAACAGCAATACCTTTACCAGAAATTACATGACCCAGATAGGTCACTTCTGACAACCAGAATTCACATTTTGAAAATTTGGCATAAAGGCGATGCTCTCGAAGTTTCTTCAACACTAGCCTTAGATGTTCGGCATGTTCTTCCTTGTTCTTGGAGTAGATGAGTATATCATCGAGATAAACTACGACGAATTTATCCAAATACTCCATGAAGATTGAGTTCATTAACCGAGAAAAAGTGGCTGGAGCGTTGGTTAAACCGAAGGACATGACGGTGTACTCGTATTGACCATAGCGAGTAACAAAAGCCGTTTTAGGAATGTCCCCGTTTCTGATTTTGATTTGATGGTAGCCCAACCTCAAATCCATCTTGGAGAAGACTGAGGATCCAGCGAGCTGATCATACAGATCGTTGATCCTGGGAAGCGGGTATTTGTTCTTGATTGTGACCAAATTGACAGGTCGGTAATCTACAACCATTCGGTCCGTACCATCCTTCTTCTTAACGAATAGGACGGGGCAAGCCCACGGAGATGAACTAGGGCGGATGAAACCCTTTTTCAAGGATTCATCGAGTTGTTTCTTAAGCTCGGCTAGTTCTAGGGGTGCCATCTTATAGGGTCTTCTAGCAATCGGAACGGTTCCTGGAATGAGATCTATTACGAACTCGACATCCCTGTCAGGTGGAACACCTGGCAATTCCTCTGGGAAGACATCCGGAAAGTCACGGACTACCGGAACGTCCTCAAGGTCTGGCAAAGGACTGGCGTTAAGAGAATATAACTGCCGCTTGGCTATTCGGGTCAAGACGTTGACTATCTTTCCCGAAGGATGGGTGAGTTGAACAGTCCTAGAGAAGCAATCAATTTTGGCTTGATGAGCTGACATCCAGTCCATACCCAAAATGATATTAATATCTGAAGATTTAAGGGCTATCAAAGATGCGAGAAAAACAAGTCTGTCGACTTGGATTTCATTTCCATGGCTTACTCTAGAAGTTTGCCATTTGGATCCCGGAGTTTGAATTACCATGGAGGATGGCAAGTCACAGAATGCAACGTTATGCAAACGAGCATAATTTTCAGATATAAAAGAATGAGAGGCTCCTGTATCGAAAAGGACAGATGCCGGGTGGCAATTAACAAGAAGCGTACCGAGAACGACGTTGGGGTCCTCTTGAGCTTCTTCGGCAGAGATACAATTGACATGGCCACGTGAAGCGGTGACCGGTTTAGCATGAAACACTTTTCCTGTCAGCTTGCCACGGCCAACAGCTTTAGCAGATTGATTGGGGTTGTTCTGGGGACACTCACGCATATAATGACCAGATTCCCCACACTTGAAACAAGTCACAGAACTGGTACGTGGAGGAGCATTATTGGTTGGACCCCCATAGGGCTTGGCCGGTGCAGACTGTTGAACAGGGCGAGGCGCCTGGAAAGATGGCCTCGGTGTGAACCTGGGTGGCAGGGCGGTGTTGGGTACCCACACGCGGCGCTTCTGAGGACCAGCACCGGATGAGGAACCCATGTCACGTCCATGCTTGCGTGTTGCGTCATAGTCAGTCTGACCAGTTTCAGCACTGATGGCTTTGTTGACAAGTTTCGAAAAAGATGTGCACTCATGCAGACGGAGGTCACGGCGAAGCTCAGGACTAAGGCCCTTACGGAACCTTGCTTGTATCTTGGCGTCAGTAGACACTTCCTCAGTTGCATATCGGGCGAGCTTACCAAACTCCCTGCTATAAGCATCCACAGAAAGTCGGCCTTGGGTGAAGTTGCAAAATTCTTCACGCTTACGGTCCATGAGACCCTCCGGAATGTGATGTTCACGGAAAGCCTCGCTGAACTCAGCCCAAGTAGTGACATGGCCCGCTGGGCGCATAGCTCCATAATTCTCCCACCATAGGCTGGCGGGGCCTTCAAGATGATATGCAGCAAAGGTGACCTTGTCAGCCTCCGCTACCAGCGCGGAACGCAGCTTGTGAGAGATACTGCGAAGCCAGTCATCAGCGTCGAGAGGCTCGACGGAGTGGTGGAACGTGGGTGGATGCAATTTGTTAAAATCACTAAGTGACACCATGTTAGCCCTCTGGTGGTGTGCTGTATTCTGTTCAATACGCTCCAACAAACGGTTTGTCTCCCGCTTGTTTCTCTCAGCTTCCATCATCACCTCGGCTAGTGAAGGAGGATGAGGCAGATTTTCATTCCTGGCTTCACTGCCTTCGGCCTGCTCTTGAGAAGCAGGGTTGGCGCGCGTGTTGACCATCCTAGGTAAACAAGACAATGATTTAGTCAGAATGATAAAATTCCGACATAGGATACATAATGCAAGGAATAACTCGGAATGCAAGATGATCATCCGTATGACATGGTAGATACAGAAACTGCTTCTTTTATTCCATCGTCATACACACCATACAAGGTTTAGTACAAGACCAAACAAAGTACTATTACGGTGAAAGAGGATTACATCTCATCGAAGGCATTCCAAGCTCCTATACATTATTTTTCTACACCTCCGGAAGGAGTACAAACTAGGTCATATCCCACGAGTCACGCGGGACGACAGACGACACAGCTAGTGCGAACTAGGGATACTACCCCTAACTCAGACCGATGCGTAGTAGTCCTCATAAAAGTCACCTCCATAGCCTGGAAGCTCAACATGTTCATCCGGAAACAGACGATCTCGCGGAGCTTGTGGACCATAGGGGCTAGGATGAGGCCTTGGACCAACAAACGGTGGCCTGCGGGGACCGCGAGGTGGGGTGATGCCTCCTACATCACGCCAAACCATCAAGTCTGGTAGAGCAGATCTCACAGGATAGAGATCGCGCATATCTGAATATCCAGCTTGCACCGCCGGTGCGAACCGAGTCAAAGTGGCCCAGTGGTCAGCACGGGTATTGAAGAGCTCTAACCTTAAGGCCCGATTTTCACGGTCCTTATCCTCGAGCATCTCAGCAGTGGTGCGAGTCCATGAATCCTCCTGAGTGGAATCAGCATAAATAGCTTGGAGATATCCTTGTGCTCCCGGAAGTGATCCTGGCATATACCGGAAATCAGAGTCCCGAAATAACCCAGATCTGACTCGCATAATGGTCATCATGGAGTAGGCGGCATCCTGCACAGCCATCTCAATAGTAACCCCGAGTCCATAGGAGCAGTGAAGAGGCTCGGTGGATCCAGGATAAGATGGAAATATCCTGACAGTGCAGAGATACTGGCTTTGATTGAAATCTCGGAATTGCTCTTCGACCGTGTACTCAGGATACCAGCGGTATCCAGCCTCAGTCATTACCCTGACCAACTTAGCAGTATGGCCGGGTACATCTAGGCATCGAGTCAGGCGAACCACTTGATTGAGGTCGCAAGTGGCCATCTGAAAGCACAGTCATAATGCAAAGGCATTAGAATTTCTAGCAAAATTTCGGCAGCATAACAGCTGTAAATGCTCA
The DNA here is from genome assembly GCF_018294505.1 of Triticum aestivum. Taxonomy (NCBI): domain Eukaryota; kingdom Viridiplantae; phylum Streptophyta; class Magnoliopsida; order Poales; family Poaceae; genus Triticum; species Triticum aestivum. Next base: position 326,566,869 of record NC_057795.1, on the reverse strand, counting down.
AGAAGGATTTTGAGACATTTGACAAAGGATTTCGTACACACTCAACATCATCATATCAAAGTTCTGAAACCATGTTGGCAACATAATGTGGTAGTAGAACTGAACTAGGCTTGTATCCATCAAACTTATAAGGTACTACTGATTAGTAACACGTGATCCTGATAGAGAGAATAGATCCTAATTCCTTAACCCCCGGTGGAAGAATGGACTGACTCAGATCAGAATGTCATAAGATAGAGGAGTAAAAAGAGCCTTACGTTCCATCCCACAAACAATTCCCCTACATATAACTAAAGAATTTCTAGACTCAACATCGACCAGTTTGGCTTGGAGAACCTACAGGCAGTCCGGCTCTGATGCCAACGCTGTCAGGACCCCGACTCGATGTCACATCGATCTAGCTGGTAACACATCATATCACTTTGCGGCCTCACGCACGGTATCCCCACGGGTGTCGTCTTACCTTTTCCCGGGACCGTTTGCGCCTTTTGGCTCACGTATATGATAGTGTCGCTAGCATCCATATGATAAAGAGCCCGGGCTGACATGACTAGTCGTAAACCCAAAGTGGCACAGACTTACAGGGACAGGCATCCATGACCCAGCTTCGAACGTGTCGGTCATCAGCAAGTGGGTCCGGGCTGTAGCACTGGGCTAGCAGGACTCCGGTAAACCGGGCTGTAGCGGGCTAACAGGACTCCGGTACTCAAAGCGTGACATTTCCCCGAAGGGACAGACACAGGAACGAAGAAGGACACATGCCGGCCAGCCTAAGTGTTCCAGAGCAGTAGCAAGCTACCATGGCTCAGCGGTAACACTAGGAGACATTTCCCGGTAAGAGAGGCTACTAAAGATAAACAACTAGATAGTCAGATCCCACACATACCAAGCATTACAACCATACACACAATATGCTCGATATGTGCAAATACAACGAAGCATCACAACATGACTCTACGACACAAGTACTTTATTTAAGGCTCAGGGAGCCATACGTATCATACACAAAGGTACGGGTCTCACGACCCAACATACAAGTCATACAGTCATACAAGCCAACAGCGGAAGTACTTTGTCTGGGTACAGACAACTAGTAAAATAAAAGAGGCTTGGAAGCCTAGCTATACTACGTGGTCCATCACAAGCTCAGGGTCACCACCTGGGTCTTTAGCCTACTCGTTGATGTCAACGTCTACATAGAACCCATCAGAAGGGGTTGCAGCGTCTTCTGTAAAAAAATGTAAATTATAGCAACATGAGTACAAAGGTACAGCAAGACTTACATCAGATCCTACATACATGCTTAGTATCAAGAAGGGTTGGTGGAGTTATTGCAGCAAGCCAGCTTTGACTCTTGGCTAGGCTATCCTACGATACTCCAACTTGAAATAGTTTTGCGCACACGAGTCCACTATTCACCACTTCAATACACTACCGAGGATCCACCTCCGTCTTCCTACGGAAGAGCCATCCTCGGCACTCACACTTATCTTGAGGCTTTTAATAGTATCCATTTACTTGTCTATGAACTGTATAGGCAACCAAGTAGTCCTTTACCGCGGACGCGGCTATTCGAATAGATCATGTTAACCCTGCAGGGGTGTACTTCTTCATACATGTTTCCACCACTTAGCGTCTGCACACGACATGTGCTCGGCAGACTTCAAGCGAAAGCCGACGTGGGTGTAGACCACGACCTACCTAAACACTTAAGCCTCTAGTCCAGGTTTATCGCCTATTCAGGTTCCATCCGCAGGGAGTCCGGCCGAGGTTTCCCATACGGCCCCGAACGATGTGAATAGGGTTCCCGAGATACCTAACGGGTATTCGGTACACCGTGCCACGTACCTACCGCATCACAGCCCACCCCTATGGTCAGCGCTGTCCACGGCCTCCAGTAGGCTACAAACACCAGAAACTACTTGCAACTCCTGGACAGAGAGCTAGGGTGAATAAGAAGTCGAGCGGGGTCATATTTCAGGGCCCAATGTATGGTAGTAGCTGATTCTTAAATCACACATACAGATCTCAGTGCTTAAGGTCGGCTTCAATGAAACAACCCACCATGTACTCCTACATGGCCTCTCATCGATACCTTTACCAAATCGTGTTCACCACACCACTCTCATTACCGACATAATCATTTCACTCTAGCCCATCACCCAGATGAACCAGACCTGACACGACTCTAAGCATAGCAGGCATAGCAAGGTAGGAACAACACATACATATGGCTCAATCAACTCCTACACATGCTAGTGGGTTTCATCTAGTTACTGTGGCAATGACAGGTCATGCAGAGGAAATGGGTTCAACTACCGTAGCACACAGCAGTTTGAATCGCGTTGTCTTAATGCAGTAAAAGAGAGCAGGAGCGAGAACATGGGATGGTATCGATATGATCAAACGGTTGGTTGCTTGCCTGATGGTTCGTTGCACGGATACGGTTCTTTGTTAGGGTAATCACGGTACTCCTCGGGGACAGATCCTGTCGCAAAGGATAACGATACACAGGCATCACCAAACAATGTGCAACAATATGATGCATGCATGAAACATGGCAATATGAGTGTGTTGGGCTAATGCAACTAAAACCAGATGTGTTTGAGCAAGTTTGAATCAAAGATTCAAATTTCAAATTCAAATATGGCCTTTTAAAGTGCTTTTCCTTGTTCTGATTAAAACATCAACTTAGCTTGTTTGATCATGCATGAAAATAGTACAGATGGATAGATTGGATTTTTCTGATCATTTTTCATATATAATTTGTCCAATTTGGAGTTACAGAATAAAAGTTATGAATTTTTGAAGTTTAAATAATATTCTGGAATTTCCTGATTTAATTTAAATCCAGAAATTCAATTACTGCGTCAGCCTGACGTCACAGTGACATCAGCAGGTCAACAGGGCTGGCTCGGGTCAAACCTGACGTGTGGGGTCCACACGTCAGTGACACAGGGGCTAATCCCGCGTTGACCCGGGCTGGTTAGCTTTGACTAGGCCCTGGGGCCCACTTGTCAGCGTCAGTAGGTGGTGGGTTAGTGGCTAATTAACTAGGCCACGTCAGCTCGCCGGAGTTCTGGCCGGCGGCGACCATCAGTGCGGCGGCGATAGTGGTTTTGGTCGTTTCGGCCACCAAATGAACCGCGGAGGCCACCGGAGTGAAGCTGAGGACGACCCGCGGCTCTTGGCGGAGTCCGTTGGGGTCGGGGTGGCCGGAGTCGACGCCGGCGACGACTTTGGCGGCCACCGAGGTTCGGTCGGAGGTGAACTTGGTGCTAGAGGGTTCGGTGAGGCTCGTGGAGTGGCTAGCTAGGTGCTGTGGAACGCGGTGAGCAAGATGGACACCATCTTGTGGCCGGAGGATGACCGGGAGCACGTCGGCGACGAGGTCCACGGCGGTGGGTGCGGTTGAGCTCCGGGAGGTTGCTACACGGCTCGGGAGCAAGAACGGAAGGAAGGGGAAGATGGCTAAGCTCACAGTGAGTGCGATGGAGTCCTTGGTGCGGCCGGAGATGAACCGGAGCGACGACGGCGTTGAAGGGGATCTCCGGCGACGGTGAGCTCGGGCGAGGTCGGTGCGGTGGTCTCGGGCGTTGCGAGCGCTCGGGGCTCGGCTGCTCGATGAAGTGGACAGCGGCGAAGCTCCTGGACACGGTGAGACGGCGTGGAGACGACGGGGAGCACGGCTACGACGGTGGTGTGGCGATGGTGGCGTCGGCCATGGCTGGGGCGTGCGAGGGGGAGGAGCTGGAGAGGAGAGGGGGTGTCTGGGGGGTTCGGGGGAGAGAGGGAGGACGATCCACGTCGTCACCTGGCGAGGGGAGCGGCGAGGCGGCGAGCAGGTGCGTGGCGCACGCCGCGGTCGCCGTCGGGCACCTGCCTGCCTGCCTGGCCGAAGCAGCTCGCTGGAGCGGTGCTGGGCTGGGCCGGCAGGTGGGCTGGCTAGTGGGCTGCGGTGGCGCCAGGTAGGGTTTTCCCCTTTTTTTTCTATTTCTGTTTTTATTTAATATATCTGCAACTTTGTTGAATTAAATAAAATACCTAGACAACTCCAAAAATCACCAAACTACTCCTGGTCCATAGTTGGATTATTTCCAACATGAAACATTTTAGTTTGGAGATATTTGAGCATTTAAATATTTTGTATAATTTTAAATGCCCAAATTCAAATAGTTATGATTTAATTCAAAAACCCTAGGATGGCCTAGGAAAATGTGCATCACTTTTGCAGAGGTTCTGAACCAAGACAAAAAATGATGGGCATTTTAGAAGGGCATTTCAGGTTCATTGAAAATTATTTTAGTAAACCCTAGTTGGTTTCAGAGGGGACTGGGGGTTCTGTCATCCCCATTTCAAGTTTCTGATGAATGAGTAAACATGATGCAACACTCTAATGCATGACTAGCTAGGGTGTGACAGTTTGACCTTTCTTGGGAATTATATGATCTAAGCAGAAATAATTCCCAACATATGCAAACACCTCGTTGTACAACTTTGTCAGTGAGACCCTGTTACTATTGTTGATGACATTCCGGTAGCCACCGATGGACGAGAACTTGCCTATTGGTCCGCCTTGTTCAACGAGCAGGAAAACGGTTCTCTTCGTCCCTCGCCCTAAGTACCAACGTTGTTGCCGACATAACTGACATGGTACTCTCTGACATGCCTTGCTATCATGATCGTGCAAGATGTCACTGCTCCTTAAAAAAACACATGGTGGGCCCATAACCCACGATTCCACAGGATCGAAACCTGACTCTCCTGTACACCCCCTGTTCTCAAGGTTGTTCCTCGCACGTGACCTTGTATGTAATTCACGAGCCGCCTTCCTAGTGACCTATTCTGGTATCAGACGCAATACTTATTCTCGTTGATCTGAACACCTTTTCACGCCCTGTTTCAGGCATCAAACGATTGCCTACCCACTTGAAACTTCTCTTGGTACCTTCTTACTTGCTCTCGATTTCTTCTTAAGTTCAATCCGAGAGTTACTTTCCGCAACCTTCCCCGATGTTATCTACCAGATAGTCAACCTGGTAAGGCCCACCCTTCCCGAGCCTTCCCCCATATCCTTTTCGTAAGTACGATGAAGATCCCGAAGATAGGATGACGACTTCATCATTTTGCCCTGAAGCAGAAGTATGAAGGCATCAATATATTGGATTGACCTCTTCGAGAAGAGCAACCAACACCGAGAAGATCCGTTAGAATTTCGTAACCAATCTCTTCCCCTTACTCCCCTCCTAAATCTCGGGACGAGATTTCTTGTAGTGGAGGAGAATTGTGACGCCCGGATAATTAAGCTACAGTAACCATCTACTAAGGATGTCACCACGATTACTATTGTTAGTTTCGCGTTAGTTCGAACCATTTCAAATTTTAAAATTCTAAACAAGTCAAACGACAAAAGTTTTCAAAGGTCAAAACAAAAATGTTCGGGGGTTGCCAAATATTGCATAAGTAATTATTGTATAGTGGGCACAATTTTACAAAATACCTAAATGCCATAAAATGAAATAAAACAGAAAGAAAATAAATAGAAGAAAGAAAATACAAAAGGGAAAAGCAAGCAGAAAAAAAGAAGAAGAGAAAGACCCCCTGGCTTCCCCTGGGCTTTGGCCCATTCCATCGCACCCGGCCGACCTAGGTGGCCCAGCTGCCACCTCCCCACCGTTGTCACCTTCTCCCCACGCCCCCCCACTGTTCGTCCGACCGCGCCCGCTGTCGCCGATGGACCAGCTCGCCGCCCCACGCCGCTACAGGCCCCGGAGAGGATAAGGGCACCGACGTTGTGCCCCCTCCGGCTGCGCTCCCCACTTGCCCCTCGCTCTCCCACTCACTCTCTTCCCCCCCCCCTTCCAGATCTGCGGCGCCCGAGCGCGCCCATGGCCGCGCCGCCGTGCTAACCACGGCCACCGTCGTCCCCGCACCGCGCCAACGTGTCGCCGGTCTCCCTCGTCGCCCGCCTCGTCGTCCCCGACCATCGACTCGAGCTCCGCGACGTCGCAGCATCGTGGACGAGGTCGTCTTCTTCCTCCGCCTCGCCACCGCTCCTCCCCAACTCCGGCGACGCCCTCTACAGCTACTAAGCCGCCAAGGGCCACCGTGTTGCCGCTCGGTGAGCCCCCGCTCCCTCCCCTCTCTCTCTCGATGTTGTTCGCTAGTTGGACGTGCCGCCCCCAACTTGCCCGAGCGCATCGCCGCACGCGCTCGTCGCTGGTAGCCATCTGGTGACCATTTGGTCCCGTGCTCGTGGCCGTTGTGCTCGCACGCGTCCGTAGAAGCCTCCTGGCGTTTAGGGTACTTGCTGCCATGCCGCAGCGCCATTTCCCTATTGCGGCCGAACGCCGGCGTCCGCCCCGCTCGCCGTCGGTGACGCTGCGGCCCTCCTCCGACCAAGCCACCACCTCCGTTGAACGCGCCACGGCGCGGGCCTTGGAATGGGCCTAGCCCCGCTCCTTCCCGAGCCCCGTAGCCCGATTCCGGCCAACCCCGGCGAGGGGGGCCACCTCTGTTTGGGTCGCCGGAGTCGCTCCGGCGCCGACACCGACGTGGCGCAGTGGCCCCCGCCTCTGTGTCCTGACCAGTGGGTTCCGAGGGCCCCGTTAACTGGGTTGACCTAGTCAACGTGTTGACGTGGCAATTACTGCCACTGACATGCGGGCCCCATGCCATAAAACAAATAAAAACAAATATATAAACTGCTAAGTAATTAAGTTAATTAACTAAAACCTAGTTAGACACTGACTGTTGGGGCCCACCCACTAATTAACCCATTTAGTTAGACTAAACCCCCTGTTAGTGACCCTGACAATGACATGTGGGTCCCACTTGACCCACCTGTCTGGTTTGACTGGTCAACCGACCTGCTGACATCACTCTGATGTCATGCCTGCGTCATCAGTCACTGTTTTGGATAATGTTAGAATTAAGTAACTAATTAAAATCAGAAAATGATTTAAATCTTTAGAAAATCATATCTTTTAATCCGTAACTCAGATGAAAATACTTTGTACATGAAAGTTGCTCAGAACGACGAGACAAATCCGGATACGCAACCCGTTCGTCCGCCACACACCCCTAGCATACCGAACACGCAACTTTCCCCCTTCGGTTCCTCTGTCCAAAAATGCGAAACACCGGGAATACTTTCCCGGATGTTTCCCCCCTTCACTGGTATTATCTCATACCACGTTAGGGCATGCCTACCATCATGATTTGCTTTGTCATGCATCGTTATGCATCTGTTTGCATTATATTAATTGTTTCTTCCCCCTCTTCTTCCGCTAGACACCGAGACCGACGCCGCTGCTACCCGGTACGACTACGGAGTTGACGACCCCTCCTTCTTGCCAGAGCAACTAGGCAAGCCCCCCCCCCCTTGATCACCAGATATCACCTATTCTCCTCTATACTGCTTGCATTAGAGTAGTGTAGCATGTTACTGCTTTCCGTTAATCCTATTCTGATGCATAGCCTGACATTGTTGCTACATCTGTTGATACCTTACCTGCAATCCTAACTACTTAGTATAGGATGCTAGTTTGTCATCATTGGCCCTACATTATTGTCAGTCTGCCTTGCTATACTATTGGGCCGTGATCACTCGGGAGGTGATCACGGGTATATACTATACATACATACATACATACTGTACAGATGGTGACTAAAGTCGGGTCAGCTCGATGAGTACCCGCAAGTGATTCTGATGAGGGGGCTGAAAGGACAGGTGGCTCCATCCCGGTAGAGGTGGGCCTGGGTTCCCGACGGCCCCCGACTATTACTTTGTGGCGGAGCGACAGGGCAGGTTGAGACCACCTAGGAGACAGGTGGGCCTGGCCCTGTTCGGCGTTTGCGGATACTTAACACGCTTAACGAGATCTTGGTATTTGATCTGAGTTTGGCTATTGGACCATACGCACTAACCAACTACGCGGGAAAGATATGGGCACTCGACGTCGTGGTATCAGCCGAAGCCTTCGTGACATCAGCGACTGAGCGGCGCGCGCCGGGTTGGACTGCATTAACGCAACTTCCTTTGTACTGGAGGTTGCTAGGTCTGCTCACCGACCGCGTACGCAACATGCAGGTGTGCAATGGGCGATGGGCCCAGACCCCTGTGCGCATAGGATTTAGACCGGCGTGCTGACCTCTCTATTGTGCCTAGGTGGGGCTGCGACGTGTTGATCTTCCGAGGCCGGGCATGACCCAGGAAAGTGTGTCCGGCCAAATGGGATCGAGCGTGTTGGTTTATGTGGTGCACCCCTGTAGGGAAGTTAATCTATTCGAATAGCCGTGATCTTCGGTAACAGGACGACTTGGAATTTTACCTTGACCTTATGACAACTAGAACCGGATACTTAATAAAACACACCCTTCCAAGTGACAGATACAACCCGGTGATCGCTCTCTAACAGGGCGACGAGGAGAGGATCGCCGGGTAGGGTTATGCTATGCGATGCTACTTGGAGGACTTCAATCTACTCTCTTCTACATGCTGCAAGACGGAGGCTGCCAGAAGCGTAGTCTTTGATAGGACTAGCTATCCCCCTCTTATTCTGGCATTCTGCAGTTCAGTCCACTGATATGGCCTCCTTACACATATACCCATGCATATGTAGTGTAGTTCCTTGCTTGCGAGTATTTTGGATGAGTACTCACGGTTGCTTTCTCCCCCCTTTTCCCCCTTTCCTTTTTTTCTGGTTGTCGCAACCAGATGCTGGAGTCCAGGAGCCATACGCCACCGTCGATGACGACTCCTACTACACTGGAGGAGCCTACTACTACGTGCAGCCCGCTGACGACGACCAGGAGTAGTTTAGGAGGATCCCAGGCAGGAGGCCTGCGCCTCTTTCGATCTGTATCCCAGTTTGTGCTAGCCTTCTTAAGGCAACTTGTTTAACTTATGTCTGTACTTAGATATTGTTGCTTCCGCTGACTCGTCTATGATTGAGCACTTGTATTCGAGCCCTCGAGGCCCCTGGCTTGTAATATGATGCTTGTATGACTTATTTTATTTTTAGAGTTGTGTTGTGATATCTTCCCATGAGTCCCTGATCTTGATCGTACACGTTTGCATGTATGATTAGTGTACGATTGAATCGGGGGCGTCACAAGTCGGTACCCCTGGATCTCCAAGTTTCTTTGGTATTCCACCCTTAAAGGTGTAATTAGCAAGCATGATGGAAATTTCAGCTTCCGGTATCTTTCTTTTGTTTGTAATGATATCCTTCATATACTTAGCATAAGGATTTACTTTAAGCATATCAGTTAAGCGCATACGTAAGAAAATAGGTCTAATCATTTCAGCAAAGCGCGCAAAATCCTCATCATCCTTTGTCTTGGATGGTTTAGGAGGAAAGGGCATGGGTTTCTGAACCCATGGTTCTCTTTCTCTGCCGTGCTTCCTAGCAACAAAATCTCTCTTATCATAACGTTGATTCTTTGATTGTGGGTTATCAAGATCAACAGTAGGTTCAACCTTTACTTCATTGTTTTGCTAGGTTGAGCATCGACATGAACATTATCATTAACATTATCACTAGGTTCATGTTCATCACCTGACTGTGTTTCAGCATCAGAGATAGAAATATCATTGGGATTCTCAGGTGTGTCTACAATAGGTTCACTAGAATCATGCAAAGTCCTATCATCTTTCTTTTTCTTCTTTTTGGAAGAACTAGGTGCCTCTAAATTATCTCTCTGAGAATCTTGCTCGATTCTCTTAGGATGGCCTTCAGGATACAAAGGTTCCTGAGTCATTCTACCAGTTCTAGTAGTCACTCTAACAGCAAAGTCATTTTTATTATTTAATTCATCAAGCAAATCATTTTGAGCTTTAAGTACTTTCTCAACTTGAGTAGCAACCATAGACGCATATTTGCTAATGAGTTGAAGTTCACCTTTAACTCTAGCCAAGTTATCGCTCATGCGTCCTATCTCAAAAGCATTATTCTTTAACTCTCTACCAACATAAGCATTAAAACTTTCTTGTCTAGCCATAAAGTCATCAAATTCACCTAAGCAAGGGCTATGAAATTTAGTAGAGGGGATTTCAACTTTATCATATCTATAGAGATAATTTACCTTTACTACCTGTGTCGGGTTATCAAGACAATGTGGTTCTTCAACAGGCGGTATATTAAGACCATGTATCTCTTCAATAGGTGGTAAATTCTTAACATCTTCAGCTTTGATACCTTTTTCTTTCATTGATTTCTTTGCCTCTTGCATATCTTCAGGACTGAGAAATAAAACACCTCTCTTCCTCGAAGTGGGTTTAGGAATAGGCTCAGGAGTTGGCTCAATTCGTTCAGGAATTGCCTCTGGAAGAGTCCAATTATTTTCATTAGTCAACAAATTATTCAATAGTAATTCAGCTTCGTCGACTGTTCTTTCCCTAAAAAAACAACCAGCACAACTATCCAAGTAGTCCTTGGAAGCATTGGTTAGTCCATTATAAAAGATATCAAGTATTTCATTTTTCTTGAGAGGATGATCAGGCAAAGCATTAAGTAACCGGAGAAGCCTCCCCCTAACTTGTGGGAGACTCTCTTCTTTGATTTGCACAAAATTATATATTTCCCGCAAGGCAGCTTGTTTCTTATGAGCAGGGAAATATTTAGCAGAGAAGTAATAAATCATATCCTGGGGACTACGCACACAACCATGAGCAAGAGAATTATACCAAGTCTTAGCATCACCCTTTAGAGAGAACGGAAATATCTTAAGGATATAAAAATAATGAGATCTTTCATCATGAGTGAACAGGGTAGCTATATCATTCAACTTGGTAAGATGTGCCACAACAGTTTCAGATTCAAGGCCATAAAAAGGATCAGATTCAACTAGAGTAATAATCTCAGGATCAACAAAGAATTCATAATCCTTATCAGTAACACAGATAGGTGAAGTAGCAAAAGCAGGGTCAGGTTTCATTCTAGCATTAAGAGACTACTACTTCCATTTAGCTAATAATTTCTTAAGATCATATCTATCATTGCAAGCTAAGATAGCTCTAGCAGCTTCTTCATTCATAACACAACCCTCAGGAACAACAGGCAATACATAATCATTGGGAGAACTTTCATCATCACTATCATCAATAATAGCATCTTCAGTAATTTCATTCTCTCTAACTCTAGCAAGTTGTTCATCAAGAAAATCACCTAATGGCAAAGTGGTATCAGGCACAGAAGTAGTTTCATCATGCATAGCAGAAGTGGCATCATCAATAACATGAGACATATCATAATTCATAGTAGTAGCAGGTTTAGGTGTCACAAGCTTACTCATAACAGAAGGAGAATCTAGTGCAGAGCTAGATGGCAGTTCCTTACCTCCCCTCGTAGTTGAGGATAAATCTTGGTTTTAGCGCCTTTCAAGTTCTTCATAGTGATCAACAGATATAAATCCCAAGTGACTCAGAGAATAGAGCTATGCTCCCCGGCAACGGTGCCAGAAATTAGTCTTGATAACCCACAAGTGTAGGGGATCGCAACAGCTTTCGAGAGTGAAGTACAATCCAAATTTATTGATTCGACACAAGGGGAGACAAAGAATATTCTTGAGTATTAGCTGTTGACTTGTCAATTCAACCACACCTGGATAACTTAATATCTGCAGCAAAGTATTTATTAGCAAAGTAGTATGATAGTAATGGTAACGGTGGCAAAAGTAAAGATAATAGTTTTTGGGTTTTTGTAGTAGTTGTAACAGTAGCAACGGAAAAGTAAATAAGCGAAGAACAATATGTGAAAAGCTCATAGGCAATGGATCAGTGATGGATAATTATGTCGGATGTGATTCTTCATGTAATAGCTATAACATAGGGTGACACAGAACTAGCTCCAGTTCATCAATGCAATGTAGGCATTTATTTCGTAAATAGTCATACGTGCTTATGGAAAAGAAATTGCATGACATCTTTTGTCCTACCCTCCCGTGGCAGCGGGGTCCTAGTGGAAACTAAGGGATACTAAGGCCTCCTTTTAATAGAGGACCGGACCAAAGCATTAACACATAGTGAATACATGAACTCCTCAAACTACGGTCATCACCGAGAAGTATCTTGATTATTGTCACTTCGGGGTTGTCGGATCATAACACATAATAGCTGACTATAGACTTGCAAGATAGGATCAAGAACACACATATATTCATGAAAACATAATAGGTTCACATCTGAAATCATGGCACTGGGGCCCTAGTGACAAGCATTAAGCATAGCAAAGTCATAGCAACATCAATCTCAAAACATAGTGGATACTAGGGATCAAACCCTAACAAAACTAACTTGATTACATGGTAAATCTCATCCAACCCATCACCGTCCATCAAGCCTACGATGGATTTACTCATGCACGACGGTGAGCATCATGAAATTGGTGATGGAGGATGGTTGATGATGACAACAGCGACGAATCCCCCTCTCCAGAGCCCCGAACGGACTCCAGGTCAGCCCTCCTAAGAGAGATTAGGGCTTGGCGGCGGCTCCGTGTCGCAAAACGCGATGAAACTTTCTCTCTGATTTTTTTCTCCCCTAGACGGAAGATATGGAGTTGGAGTTGAGGTCGCTGGAGGTCCAGGGGGCCCACGAGATAGGAGGGCGCGCCCTATAGGGGGGGCGCGCCCCCCTGTCTCGTGGACAGGGTGTGGGCCCCCTGGTGTATTTCTTTCGCCCAGATGTTCTTATTAATTCCAAAAAGTGCCTCCGTGGATTTTCAGGACATTCCGAGAACTTTTCTTTTCTACACATAAAACAATGTCGACGTTGTGGGAACGGGGGTACCCAGACTTGCCTACCTGCGGCCTGCGGCATGGCTCAAGGAGTGGCCCAGTGCGGCCCATCTTCATCAACACATGCTCAAGACCCTCGCGAGGGACCAAGCCTCGCGGGGCGGACGACAGGAGGCTTCCTCAGGCATGACCTCGTCAGGCTGGCTCGTGAGGAGGCGGAGAGATCAAGGCGGGGTACCTCACGAGGTGCCCGTGACGCAAGCCATGACGACCGAGGCGCAGGCGGGTGCCAGGCGGGCGCCGGCCTACGTAGAGTCCTTGTTTCCCCTTTGGTGCAAAGGGGGCAAGCGCAGGCAAGGGTATCAAGCAAAGGCAACCATTTCGGTGCAACAAGACCAAGACCAGCGGGACGGCCGAACGGAGGTCATCGTGGAGCCCAAGCCAGCGTCATCGTTAGGGTCTTTTGGCAGGCGAGGACCAACTTTAGTCAGGATAAGTGTACTAGATGTTCCCCTTCAAAATGGCCAATTGTTGGCGCCCTTCCCGCTCAATATTTGGGAAGAGGCCCGGGGACTTCGCCTATAAATAGGACTAGCCACCCACATGGTAGAGGCACGGGGATACAAGAGAGAGATCGGGATCGGATTGGATCCACACCCAAGGCAGAGAGAGAAGCGACTGAACTCCCCTAGCAGTTCATCGCACCCACCAAGAACAGACCCTCGCGAGGTTGTTCTTCCCTTGTACTATCCTTCATCAGCCCCAGAGGCAATCCACACGCCACAAACTGGAGTAGGGTATTACACCACAATGGTGGACTGAACCAGTATAAATCTTGTGTCCCTAGTGTTGTTCTTCGTGTAGTTTAGATCCTAGCGAGGCGGTGAAATATGGGTAGACTGAGGGTGTGCTCTCCGCGCGCACCCCAGTGTTCGAACCTCAAGGGTCTGCCGGAACCCGAAATCCAACATTTGGCGCGCCAGGTAGGGGTGTGCCGGAATCCGCCTTCCGTCGCCTCGTGTTTTCGCCGCCCATCCCATCCATGTCAGATGCATGTCGTGCCCGCGCCGAGCGCCGGTCCGCTCTTGCCACTCGCGTCGCCTAGACGGCCCCTGTCAGCGGGCGCCCCCATCGTTCCCCGTCACCTGCCGTCAATGCCGCCACCGGCCCGGCAGGGAACGAGCAGCAGGCATCGTCCCTGCATCCATCCGTGCGGCGAGAAGGCCGCACCGCCACTCCGTCCCTGACTCCGGCCGGGTCCTCGTCCCACGCCCGTCGCGCTCCCGCGGACGCGCACGCCGCGCTGCTCCTGGCGCGAGAGCTCCTGCACTACCATCCCGTCGACAACCTCTACGATGAGTGGCTCGCCCGCATCACTGAGCTCGTCAGCGCCGCTGGGGGCTCCCCTGCACCGTCCCTCTCGTTACACCGCGCACCGCCCTACGCGGGCGACGAAGCTCTGGGGGCGCCTCAGCCGCCTCCACCTTAAGAAGGCACCTTGGCTCCAAGGCGCATGGCCCCTGGGCGGAACCCACTCCGTCTGGCGCCAGCGCAGCAAGAGAAAAGTTGCCAAGAGATCCCTCGTGCTCAAGAAGCCGCCCGTGTGCTCCCCGCACCAGCTCGGCACGAGGACGCGCCCGCTCCGGTGCATCAAGACCCCGCGCTGCACCTGGCCGCAGCACACAGAGACCTCCAAGATCAAGCTCTCCGTCACCAAAGGGCTCCCGCGGCCACTGCAGGCTGCCGTGCCTTCTCTGCCGAGCTGCGCAGCGTGGCCTGGCTGGGCAAGTTCAAGCCAGACCTACCCCCCGCTACGATGGCACACCTAACCCTGCTGAGTTCCTCCAGCTCTACGAGCTGGGCATTGAAGCCGCCAACGGAGACGAGAAGGTCATGGTGAACTGGTTCCCCATGGCGCTCAAGGACAGTGCCCACACCTGGCTCCTGAACCTGGCTCCTGGCACGATGTCCTCCTGGGACGAGATGAGCACCCGATTCATCGCCAACTTCCAAGACACCCGCGACCGGCCCCCGGCCATGAGCGACTTGCGCCGCATCAAGCAGCAGCCGGGGGAGACCCTGCAGAAGTTCATCCAGCGCTTCAACAGCGCTCGCCTTAAGATCGCCAAGGTGTCCGAGGAGGCCATCATCTTAGCCTTCTCCGACGGCGTGCATGACGTCAAGATGAAGGAGGAGCTCGCGATCCATGAAGACTTGTGCACCTCCCTGGAGCTGTTCAATCTGGTGACCAAGTGCGCAAGGCCTAAGGAAGGGCGCCTGTCCCTCCTCGAGCTGCCAGCCGCTGACCCGGAAGATAAGAAGCCCAAGACCAAGGACGTGAAGCGCAAGGGGGCTGCCGTGCTTGCAGCAGAGCCAGACACCAAGCGAGGCAGGGATCAGCCTGAGTCATCCAAGGGCAGCCGGTACTGCGTGTACCACGACCTCCACACCCACAACACCAACGAATGCCAAGAGCTCAGAGCCGTGCGAGACGTGCGTGCCGGCTGGCGCCCTGAGCACAGCGACAGGGGTTATGGCCGAGGAGGAGGAAGAGGTGGAGGACGATGGGAAGACCGTGGCCCTCGCCAAGGGTGGCGCGACCGACCTCGCGAGGACCGCTGGCAGGACCAGCCTCGTGAGGGAGGTTGGAGGGATCCGCCTCGTGAGGGGGGTTGGAGAGATCAGCCTCACGAGGATCGCCCACAAGGCAATGCGGGCCTCCCTCCTCTGCCACCACAGCCAAGGAGGAACGAAGACCATCATCAGGACGAGGGGGCTGGAGGCTTCCAAGAGCCGCGCGCAATCGCTTGCATGTTGGGCGGCGCACAAGCCCTGGCCTCTCAGCGCATCTTCAAGTTGTTTGCCCGCGAAGCGAATGCAGTCCTCCCCAAGCTTGAGGCCACACGCCCCCTCAGGTGGTCGTCGTGCGCTATCACGTTCAGCTCAGCGGATCAGCTCAAATGCGCGGCCACAGCAGGAGTCCTCCCGATGCTTTGCTCCCCGATCATTAGCAATGTACAAGTCACCAGGACCCTCATCAATGGCGGAGCAGGCCTCAATGTCCTATCTGTTGAAACGTTCAACAATCTCCAAGTGCCATACAATCAGCTGCAGCCAGCCAAGCCCTTCTCAGGAGTCACCCATGGTTCCACGGTTCCGATCGGGCAGGTCCGCCTTCCTATTACCTTCGGGAAGCGCGACAACTACCGCACGGAGCTCATTAACTTCGATGTCGCTCACATCCGCCTGCCGTACAACGCCATCCTCGGGTACCCAGCCCTGGCCAAGTTCATGGTCGTGACCCATCATGGCTACAATGTCCTCGAGATGCCAGGAAGCGGCGGAGTCATCACTGTGCCTTGTAAAGAGAGAGATGCTGTGTGTTCCCTGGAACGTGCCTTCCAAGCCGCATCAATTGAAGACCCAGATCACAGGAACGGGAGGCCTCCCGAGTCTGCTCCTAAGAAGAAGAAGACATCGCCTGGCCCAACCCCTCGGGAGGCAGGACCCTCAGGGCCCGCGCCCGTTCAGGGGGCACCTCCTTCTGTCGCATAGGAAGGTGCGCCCGGCGCCCTCCTCGAGCAGGGCTCAGGGGCTCTCTTCTGGAGGGCCATCGACTTTTCTAAGATTATGAGGGAGGCGCTCGAGCACCACTGCGAGGCGTGCTTCAACGCACGTTTCCCTCAGGAGGAAGCAAGGCAAGGAGGACCAAACCCTTAGGAATTCGTCAGCGAGATCATTCAGGAGTTGCAGGAGTCAAGAGTCATGAGTGGTAGCCGCCGCTCGCCCGCCGTAGCTCCCCATCTAGGCGAGGATGGTGGGCTGCACATCTGCATCGACATACCAGGACTCAACCGAGCCGCCTCTCAGGAGCGCCTCTGGCCCTCATGCGTGGGGCACCGCGAAGGCCCACCTCACAGCTATGTTCGCATGCCTCACGGCCTGCCGAACGCGGCTGTTCTCCGTCAGCACCTCATGAGGAGCATCTTGGAGGCTCAGGCGGTCAGGCATTCCGTAGTCCTAGCGGAGATGGAGATGGTCCGCGAGGAGCCGCCAGCGCCCCTCGAGCCTCTCGAGGCCCCTGGGCCTGGGGGCTCGTGAAGATCGTCTCCCGCAGCGCACACCGTCCGCCACTTTAGCATCCCTCCATCTTCAGCATCATCAGGTGACATCCTTCGAGTTTCATTTTCAGCTAGGAGCGCCCCCCAGGGCTGCATCATTCCCAGGCCGCGTGGGTCCGTCCCTGCGGCGTGTATCCCATTTAGTTCATGCTTTCTAGCTTACTTTATCGGGGGTGCCCCTCGGGCTATATTATCCCCAAGCCACCTGGGCCAGACCCGGTGGCATGTATCCCTCTCGCGTTTACTCAGGTCGCGCGTTTGACCCATTGCGATCGTTGTTTGATGCTTGCCTATGGCACCTTTGTTTCTTCATGTCGGCTGCTTGCATGTTAAAGGGTGGGTACCTGAGCATCGCGACTCATGGGCTCTTACTGGCGCTCCAGCCCTCACCCTCTGGCTTTGTCCACGGCATCGCGACCTGGCATACCAGCGACGGCTGAGCCCCGCTCGAGGGCCAGGACCCGAGGACGTAGAGCATCGACATCTAACCAAATCTGCAGGGACACATCACAAGGAAAGGCCCAGAGCCAGGCACAACCCGCCTTGAGGTAGGGCCCCGTGAGTCCCGCGCTGGCTCACGGGTGCCCAGATACACCTCGTCAGGCCCTACCGTGCTAGCCACGTGTTAGGGCGGGGCTGTACACGCCCCAGGGGATCCTCCCGAAGGGGAGCTCCCTCCCACGCACCAGTGGAAGCACCATGCTCCGCGCTGGCTGACGACACTGCCAAGGAGCGGCTATGCCCATACACATACGGAAGCGCTATGCTCCACGCTGGTGATAAACAACTGAGGGCGGCCCCCGGTTGCATCAACCTTAGGGAGCCCAGAGCTCAATGTCTGGCCTCATCGTAACGCCTCCCCTCGGGAGTGCCACACGAGGGAGCTGGCCGCAGGGGCTACACCTGGGTCACACCCAGGCGCACGCCACCCAGCCAGGCCCCTCGGGTCTGGTTTGTCGCACGCCTCTCCCCGAGCAGAGCCAAGATACGAAGGCCGTTTAAACGTCAAGGGGGACTCCTGAGCATCGTGACTCAGGAGCCTAAGTGGTCACGTAGCCCCTCACCCCTTAGTTCCGAAAGGCTAACGGCGGTTGAGGTATGCGCGGGGCCGGGCTCTGCCGACATAGAACGGTAATCTCACCCATACATTTCACCTCCCTACTTGTTGTTCGTGCGTCAAGGGGGACTCCTGAGCATCCCGACTCAGGAGCCTAACTTGTCACGTAGCCCCTCACTCCTTGGTCCCGTCCTGGTTTCTGGTCGGGGCTAACGGCGGCTGAGGTATGCGCGGGGCCGGGCTCTGCCGACGTAGAACACAAGCAAGTAGGAAGGAAAACGCAAATCTCAAGAAATTCAAAAGCAAATATTACAACCCATAGAGTACTTTGACAACGCCAAACACAAAGTTTAAATGCCTCCACGAGGCAGAATGCATGTTGCAGGAATTAAAAGCAGGACTGGAGCCGCGAAGGGATCACTTTTTGGCGGCGCCATCGCTGGTGACGGAGCTGCACTGGGCAGCTTCGCCTTGAGGAGCCTCAAGACTGGCAGCGCCTCGCTTCGGCTTGGTGCTGAAGGCCTGGAACTTTGCCAGCAGAGCCTCCGTGCAACCCTTCACAGCCTCAGCAGCGACGGTGCCAAGCTCGCCGCTCACAGGCTCCAGTAGGCTGTCGAGGTCAACACTGGGGTCGCGGAGGTAGACGTGGGTGAAGACGCGCGTCAGCGCCACAGAAGAAAGGACACGCGCCTCAGCCACAGCCGTGGGGCCAAGGCCGAGGGCGACATCTTCGAGGGCGCGGACCAGGAAGGGAAGCAGCTTGGCGGGGCCCTCCTCGGTGCCGGCCAGCAGGCTTCCTAGGCCGCTATCATAGAGCGACTTCAGCAGGGTGCGAGCCTTCACCTCTAGCTTCGCGAAGGCCACACGGTCCTCGGCCAGGACCCGCGCCTTGTCGTCCAGCTCGATCTTCTTCGCCTCCAACGCCTGCTCCAGCACATCCAAGCGGCCTTGGCATCCATCAAGCTCGGCATCCCGGTCCTTGGCGGCAGCCTCGCGAGCCTTTAGGTCTTCCTCCTCCTCCTGGTGGACACGGGCCTCCTTGGCAAGCTGGTCACGCAGGCCTTGCAGTTCGCTTTCCAGCACCTTGTAGCGACCCTGGATATCCGCAACCTCACCCAGGGCAGCATCGCGGGCGGCCTTCGCCTCAAGGAAGGCCTGCTTCTCCTCGTCGCAGGCTGTCGCAGCCTGAGCCAGCGCCGCTCGGACTGAAGCATCAGAGCGGACCCAACCAGGAACCAGCTCTAGGCGCCCGGCCACCAAACGAGGGTCGGCGCCCGGAAGATCTTTCCGCAACCGGTCCAGCTCAGCAGCAGCACGATCCAGGACAGTAGGAGGAGCCGGAGAGATAGCGGTTGGCGGGGTAGGAGGAGAAGACGGCAGCGTGATCACGACACCTGGGGTCAGGACCTTCTGCGCCCCGATGACTGCGGCAGTGGCGTCAGGCAGGGACGCCTCAGGAGTCGCTTGGGCCATGGGGGCTGAGCTCACTCCAGCTAGCC
Source organism: Triticum aestivum (assembly GCF_018294505.1). Classification (NCBI taxonomy): domain Eukaryota; kingdom Viridiplantae; phylum Streptophyta; class Magnoliopsida; order Poales; family Poaceae; genus Triticum; species Triticum aestivum. The sequence goes on along the minus strand of NC_057795.1, from coordinate 326,547,451 downwards.
CCGCCAGGCCTTGCGAGGATGACCGGGTAGGAGAGGCCCGCGCCTTGTTGTCCCCTTCTCCCGCGGATGTAGTTGCCGCCTCAGACGAAGCCTCAGGAGCCCCCTTCAGCTTCTTCGCCGCAGGCACCGGCCTAGCCAAGGAATATGGATGTCAAGCCTCAACAACAAAGCAGGAAGCAAAACGAGAGTCGAGCACTTACTCGTTGTCGCTCGCGGGCTCAAGCAACCTCTGACCGAACTTGAAGCCCGAGAGCCGGATGCTGGGATCAATCTCAAGAGGCTCGGGAGCAGGAGGCGCGTCAGCAGATCGCCTCGGAGCCGGAGCAGACCCGCGAGGAACCAGCCCCGTCTTGTCCTTCTTTGGGATCAGGGGCGAGCTCTCGCCACCCCGCTCGTCACCGTCATCGTCGTCATCTAGCATGAGGCGAAGAGTGCGGGACCTACGCCGAGGTAGGGGCGTTCTCGACTCCCCGTCGGTCGCCTCCGAATCGAGCTCCTCGTCCTCCTCCTCATCTCCTTCCTCCTCTCCGCTGGAGTTGCTGGAGGACACATTCACCATCGCCAGGGCCGCCGGGGCCTCAGGAACCTTCGCGGGCACAGGCCCGCCCTCGTCGAAAGCAGACATGGAGTTCACCACCTGCTCCCAATCATCCCGAAGGAACAATGGCACGGGTGCATCCTCCAACCTCGCCACGTTTCCCCCAACCAAGGATTGGAGGACCGCGGAAAGATCCTCGTCGGCCAGGGCTTCGGTGTTCGAGCGAAGGGCGGCATCGGCCCTCCCAAGCTTCCACAGCGGGAGCGGGTGTTCCCGGAGCGGGGCCACCCTATGCTCCAGGAACTCCCTCGGGAGCGACGCCCAGGTCAGTTTCGATGTCGCCATGTTGTCCGGCCACAGGTCCGCGTCCATCTTCTCCAGCACCAGCCTCGCGCGGGGATCGACGAGCTCCACGCGGGACCAAGCGTCAATGGACTTGGGCTACCCCGTTGGCAGATTCAGCCGGGCGTGGGTGCGCCCGGCATCCACCATGATCCACTTGCTCCTGAAGCCCTCAATTCTCTTCCCGGGCTTCGAGATGGCACTAGAGCTGCCGTGCGTGATAAAGCTCGCACACGCGGTGATGGAGACGCGGGAGACCCGGAGGTAGAAGTAGTGGCGCAGCAAGGCCACCAAAGGCCTCACCCCGACATGAGCCTCGCAGTAGTAGGCGAAAATCGCCAGGAGAAGAACGGAGTTGGGATGGAGATGCAGGGCTTGCAGATTGTAATGGTGAAGAACAGAAAGGAAGAACTCGGAAAAAGGGGGCACCAGACCGGTGGCGATGGCGCTCACTAAGAGCGGGTAGAAGGTGCTCCCTCTGCTTTCAGGAAGGGCGGTGCCGACCTTGAGCGCGGTCGCCCTGTCGTGGCCTTGCGTCGCCATCATCTGGCGCGTCCGAGCAAGACTCTTTTCCGACACATTCGGAGGATCCAAAGCGGGCGAGTACCATGCTCCGGCTGGGGTCTGGCGAGGCACCATGCCTTGCTAGGATGCAGAGTTGGAGTGGATCTGGAGATTTTGGAAGCAAGAAGGACAGGAGTAAGAAAGGGGATCTGGGTAGTGAAGGAGAAGGCGAAGAAGGTAAGCCTGGACACGTACCGCTCCCTTATCAACTTATGTAGTTGCCGAGGCGTCATGGGGGAGCCAGGACGCCCGCGTCCAATCAACCGCCACGCGGCGCCCAAGGCCGCAAGCTATTGGTGCCCGCGGCGCTTCGCACTTGCCTCTTCGCTTCTCTGCTAAGCCAAGTCCAAGTGCACCTTGGGCCCGGGGGCTACTGTCAGTGTTCTGGGAACGGGGGTACCCAGACTTGCCTGCCTGCGGCCTGCGGCGTGGCTCAAGGAGTGGCCCAGTGCGGCCCATCTTCATCAACACATGCTCAAGACCCTCGCGAGGGACCAAGCCTCGCGGGGCGGACGACAGGAGGCTTCCTCAGGCACGGCCTCGTCAGGCTGGCTCGCAAGGAGGCGGAGAGATCAAGGCGGGGTACCTCACGAGGTGCCCGTGACGCAAGCCATGACGACCAAGGCGTAGGCGGGCGCCAGGCGGGCGCCGGCCTGCGCAGAGTCCTTGTTTCCCCTTTGGTGCAAAGGGGGCAAGCGCAGGCAAGGGTATCAAACAAAGGCAACCATTTCGGTGCAATAAGACCAAGACCAGCAGGACGGCCGAATGGAGGTCATCGTGGAGCCCAAGCCAGCGTCATCGTCAGGGTCTTTTGGCAGGCGAGGACCAACTTTAGTCAGGATAAGTGTACTAGATGTTCCCCTTCAAAATGGCCAATTGTTGGCGCCCTTCCCGCTCAATATTTGGGAAGAGGCCCGGGGCCTTCGCCTATAAATAGGACTAGCCACCCACAGGGTAGAGGCACGGGGATACAGGAGAGAGATCGGGATCAGATTGGATCCACACCCAAGACAGAGAGAGAGAGAAGCGACTGAACTCCCCTAGCAGTTCATCGCACCCACCAAGAATAGACCCTCGCGAGGCTGCTCTTCCGTTGTACTGTCCTTCATCAGCCCCAGAGGCAATCCACACGCCACAAACTGGAGTAGGGTATTACACCACAATGGTGGCCTGAACCAGTATAAATCTTGTGTCCCTAGTGTTGCTCTTCGTGTAGTTTAGATCCTAGCGAGGCGGTGAAACATGGGTAGGCTGAGGGTGTGCGCGCACCCCCAGTGTTTGAACCTCAAGGGTCTGCCGGAACCCGAAATCCGACAAACAACATCATGGCAGTTCTGCTGAAAACAGCGTCAGATCGGGTTAGTTTCATTCAAATAATGCAAGTTAGAGTCCAAAAGAAGGGAAAAAGTGTTTGGAAAAGTAGATACGTTGGAGACGTATCAGTCGACCCTTTATATACACAGGTTGACGCCCAGTGGCTCATGGAGTCCCGACCGGCTCATAAACAGTGTCTGGCTCGATGACTATCTATTCATGCCTTACAATACAAGTCATACATATATGGCGGTTTACCATCACGGGCCTTAAGTCGCCTTTGGGCCTTGGGCCCTTAACTAAACCGCAATCTTCAAATATCCTCGTGGGCTTCATATGATGAATCGTCATAGGTATAACCCGGCCCCTCCTGGGCGGATGATACCTAATAGTTATATCCCCAACACAGACCGTTCGTGTGCACCTTTTCATGCACCAATTGTTCGAATTTGAATTATGTGCATTAATGCCTAGAAAATGAAGATAATCCCCTAAATATGGTAAATGAACCCGAAAAAATGCCAAATTTGAACATGTTGCATTGGAGGGGGTATGCTGATCACTTAAAAAACTGAATGACAAACTGGGATCGAAATTTGGATTCCCCTTCAATCTTGGTGATTCCCCCTCGAAACCATAAAACTTCCTCGGTTATAGTTTGATTTATGAAGGGCGTCATGACAACATAAACCAAACCTTCTTAGCTTTTTACCAGGGCACGGTGAGACCCTACCATGGCACCATGCCAGGCATCATGTTTTTGAAGCACGTATTTCATTTTTCTATAGTTGATAACCGAGTAAACGACGCGTTTGTGGTTGACTATTTGCACACATTCCCTTGAAATCTCTGCCCATTGCTTGTAAAAGGCATGAGAATTTACTAAATACCACGAGCATGCTTTTTCTAGCCCGTTCTTGTGGACCTTTTCAAGCACCGATTGTTTGAATTTGAATTATGTGGATTAATGCCTAGAAAATGCACATAATCCCCTAAACATGGTAAATGAGCCCAAAAATGCCAAATTTGAACATGTTGCATTGGAGGGGGTATGTTGATCATAGAAAAAAACTGAATGACAAACTAGGAAGAAAATTTGGATTCCTGGCCCCTTCAATCTTGGTGATTTCCCACTCGAAACCATTATACTTCCTCGGTGATGGTTTGATTTATGAAGGGCGTGCATGACGACATAAGCTAAACCTTCTCAAATTCTTACCAAGGAACGTTGAGGCCATACCATGGCACCATGCCAGCCGTCATGTTTTCAAGCATGTATTTCATTTTTCTACAGTTGAAAAACCAATAAACGACGCTTTTGTGGTTGACTAA